>NW_027062649.1:194897-249162 GCF_032884065.1 Artemia franciscana | reverse complement strand
TTTTGGATTACTTAGTTAGTCCTAAAAGTGTTTCACTTAATTTCACCTCCAACCCCATCTTAATATGCAAATGTATATTTCCCATGCATTTTGCCATACGTCACTCTTTTGTTTCAACTTAATGCTCACAAACTCAAGCAGCTCAATCTACGAGTAAAAAAATGGTAGATGTACAACGAAAAAGGTACGAACAATTTTAACATTTCCCCTCCCCCCCATAAAAACATGCGCACTTGCCTGATTGTAGCGTTTATTAAAGAAGAGGTAATACAAAAGAGTATCACCGACAAAAAAAACTTTAAAGTGGGGAATGGAAACTACCTTAGAGTCGGATTGTCTAGTTAACTCTTTTTTTTATATCCAAAGACCACCGGCAGCTTGCATTAAATATCCTAAAAAGATATTCACAACAGTTTCAGTTCTTACACCGGGTACCGTATTATTACTGTTTCATCTTCAGTAATTCCTCCTGCTTTTTCAGGACACTGACTTAACGCAAACGCGCGGCGATCCTTTAGGCTTATACTTAAAATTACCTTTTAACTAATTATCAGAAAAAGTCTATCACGACCGTAAAAGGTAACTAAATTAAAGCAAAAAACGAGTAAAACCAATAGTATCGGTGTGATAGCAAGGGTCCCTCAAGCCGTCAAAAAAGTAGCAGACTGTACATAGTTGCCACGAACGCATTAAGGAATATTGGAATATTGGATATGCCAAAATTTAGAAGATGAAACAACACAGAGTAAAATTCAGAACAGAGTTCGGTTTCTGAAAAAATTTGCGGTCATATTTCGCCGTTAACCCATAGTCACGCTTTATTGATAATTAAATAAAAAACTATTTTTTTTAACTGCAAGTAGGGAGCCACATTAAATTTTAAAACAAACAGAAATTATTCCGTATATAAAAGGGGTTGTCCCCTCTTCAACACCTCGCTCTTTACGTTAAAGTTTTTTATTGTTTTAAAAAGCAGAATTGTGAAAAAGAGTCAAACTTTAGCGTAAAGAGCTAGGTTTTGAGGAGAGAACAATCCCTTTCATATACGGAATATTTTATGTTCGTTTTAAGTTTTAATGTCGCTTCTTATTTGCAGTTAAAAAAAAACTTTTTTTTTATTTCTAAACATTTTTGAATTGATGCATGTTTTGATTTTGGCTCATGGCACATGAATAATTAAAACGAAATTTGAATATTAACTTTTTGGCTAAACTGATTTGTCATAGTTTTTATCGGACGATTTTGGAAAAAGGGGTGGGGGAGGAGGCCTAGTTGCCCTCAAAATTTGGCTACTTAAAAATGCAACCAGAACTTTTTATTTTTTATGAAAGTTTTCCTCCCACGCAGCCCCCTCCCCCGACCCACCCTCACCCCAACGCGAAAAAGCCAATCTGAAAACGGTTGTAAACTTCCCAATAACCATAACTATGTGTAAATTAAATATCAAAACTATGAGAAAGCCATTTAGACAAAAAAAAAATAATATGCAAATTTTGTTTTAATTATTCATGTGTGGTGAGCCAAAATCAAAACATGCATTAATTCAAAAATGTCCAGAAACTAAATATAAGAAAAAACAAGTTTTTTTTAACTGCAAGTAAGGAGCGACATTAAAACTTAAAACGAACAGAAATTATTCCGTAAATGAAGGGGGTTTTTTCCTCCTCAAAGTCTCGCTCTTTACGCTAAAGTTTGACTCTTTGTCACAGTTCTACTTTTTAAAACAATAAAAAAAAACTTTAGCGTAAAGAGCGAGGCGTTGAAAAGGGAACAACCCCTTTCATATATGGAATAATTTCTATTCATTTTAATTTTTAATGTCGCTCCTTACTTGAACTTAAAAAACTTGTTTTTTTATTTAATTCTGAACTTTTTTTTATTTAATCAATGATTTGATTTTGGCTCACCGCCCTTGAATAATTAAAACTAAATTTGCATATATATATTTTTTTGGGGGGGGAGGGTTAAATGGCTTTATCATAGTTTTGATCGGATGATTTTGATAAAAAGGAGGTGGAGAGGAGGCCTAGTTGCCCTCCCATTTTTGGTTACTAAAAAATGCAACTAGAACTTTTTTATTTTTTTACGAACGTTTTTATTAGTAATAATTCTACGTAACTTACGAATTGACTTGCGTTACGAACTTCTATATTTCTATATTTTTATTACGTATATGAGAGGTTCGCCCCCTCATCAATTCCTCACTCTTTACAAGAAAGCTTGAATTTGGTGAGCCCCCGAATCACAAAGGCCGTAGAATAAATGGTTGAAATTACTAAAAATACTGTAGCGCAAAGAGCAAGGTATTTTGGAGGAGACGAACCCCCTCATATAAGTAATATTTTCTGTTTGTTTTGAATTTTAATGCTGCTCCTTACTTCCAGTTGAAAAAAAAACTTCTTTTTATTTATTTTTTCATTGTTTCTTTTTAAATAATGCTAGAAAATCCTGTGGAAATTCTCTTCCCTCATGATAAATTCCTCCACGAAAAGATCCTCCCACATGACCTCCTCCCCCCGACCCAAGCCCACCCCAACGCGAAAAAGTCCCCCTGAAAACACTCGTACACTTCCCAATAACCATTACTATACGTGAACAATGATCAAAGTTTGAAATTTGCAGCCCCTCCCCCGGGGACTATGGGAGATTACGTCGTTCCCAAAGACATATTAATTTGGCTTTTCGACTATGCTGAACAAAATGATCAGCTCAAAATTTTGATCCGGTGACTTTGGGAAAAAATGAGCGTTGGAGGGGGCCTGGGTACTCTCTGATTTTCTTGGTAACTTAAAAAGGGAACTAGAACCTTTAATTTCCATTAGAAAGAGCCCTCTCGTGACATTATACAGCCACTGGGTTGATACGATCACCCCTGGAAAAAAGATTAATAAACAAACAAATAAACACGCATCCGTCATCTTCTGGAAAAAAAATTCTACATTTTCTTAGATAGCAGCTTGAAACTTCTACAGCATGGTTCTCTGATCCGCTGAATCTTATGGTGTGATTTTTGTTAAAATTCTATAATTTTTAGGGGTTGTTTCCCCCTATTTCCTGAAATAAGGCAAATTTTTTCAGGCTCGTAACTTTTGATGGGTAAGACTAAACTCGATGAAACTTATATATTTAAAATCAGCATTAACATGTAATTCTTTTGATGCGACTATTGATATCAAAATTCTGTTTTTTAGTTTTTCGGTTACTATTGAGCCGGGTCGCTCCTTAGTAGTCTACAGTTCGTTATCACGAACTGTTTGATTGGAATATTTACTAAGGAAACAGCCCAACAAATAGGTGAAAAACAAACAAAACGGTAGAAATTGGCGTTTTAGTGAGGATGTTCTTTTCATCTTAATATTGAAGACCCTATAACAGTTTCCACGTATACTGGAAATAATATTTGGCGGTCTTATGCATACAAAAAAAAGGAAAAACATAGATATTGAAAGAAAATTGCAGCCGGATTCAACAAAATTTTGCGGTCACATTTTGCCACTAACCCAAAGTCACGCTATGCTGTTGAATGGAATATTTAGAAATGAAGGAGGGGAAAAAGGTAAGAACTAGTGAAAACCTGGCTTCCGTTCTTTTTCCTATTTCTATGGAATGAAATAATAAAAAAAAACGACAAAATAGGCGAAAAACGAGCGAAAACGAAAAGCCAAATTCCTGAGATCAAAATCAATGCACCCAGATACTCCCTTTTAACAACGTGGAGGTATATAGTGCTTTTGATTTAATTGAACGACCCCGTAAACATTCTATGACAATTTCAACTTAATTTACTTATCAAGATTACTCTTGAGATTTCACAGTTCATCCCTTTTGATTAAATAACAAAAAAAATCAACTGACAATAAGGATCAACATTAAAACTTAAAACGAAAAGAAACTAGACCTACGTTGCCCGGGCAACGTGAAGTGCTACGGCAACCTTTTTCCGGTTTCGTCGACTAAAGTTTTGCGAGAGCAACACTTTGGTTTTGTTTCTTCGCTATCGATCAGTAGTCACATGATCAAAGGCTATTCCTCAGCGTTGAAAAAACAACAACAAAATAATATCGAAAGAAGGGACTAAATTGACTTTGCAGCGAGTTGAACTTTATCCTTTTCAATCGTAGACATCGTGACGGATGAAAACTTGGAACAATATCTTATATAATCTAGTTGGTCTTATAAAGCTATCTGTAACTTTTCAGGATTAAAATACCATAGGTGACACTAATTAATACGAAACTACCTCATTGTTTTACGTTATCGTTTGTACCCGTTGCGTAAACACTTAATTCTGTCAGATTTAAAGAGATTGAATATAATGTGCGCCAATTTGCACAAATTTCTAGCCCAAAGTGAACAGATTCTTACTTACAAGTCCCTCTCCCGTGATAGACATCGAGTTCACCGGAAGCAAATAAATGGGTACACCAACTAGCAAAAGTTGCAAACCCCTCATCGCTGAAGATGATTGTAGCGTAACAGCCGATTATTACTTACAAGTCCCCTACATAGCTTACCACTGGAAACAAATTGGTTTAACCATCAAATACACCGGAAACAAATAATGGGTACACCAACTAGCAAAAGTTGCTAACCCCTCATTGCCGAAGGTAATTATTACCTAACACCCGACTGTTGCATACAAGTCCTCTATATGTCTCACAATTTGTATCGGCTTAGATTTCCTTTTCAGTGTTCCTTACTACTGAAGTTGTTCCTTACTACACCAGTGAAGTGTTCCTTACTACACCACGGGTACACCAAATTTCCGAAGATGATAAGGAGCTAACAGCCGTTTCTCGCCCAAAATGAACCAATTCTTACTTATAAGTCCCTCTCCCGTTATAGGCATCAAGTTCACTGGAAACAAATAAATGAGTATACCAACTAGCATAGTTGCAAACCCTCATCGCTGAAGTTGACTGTAGCCTAACAGCAGATTATTACTTACAGGTCCCCTACATGTCTTACCACTGGAACCAAATTGGCTTTACCATCAAATACACTGGAAACAAATAATAGATACACCAACTAGCAAAAGTTGCTAACCCCTCATTGCCGAAGGTGATTATTACCTAACACCCGACTGTTGCGTACAAGTCCTCTATATGTCTCACAATTTGTATCGGCTTAGATTTCCTTTTCAGTGTTCCTTACTACTGAAGTTGTCAACCCCATGAAACTTTCAAACGGGTATACCTCATGAAGGAATTTTTGTACCAAAAAATGGATGTCATATACTTTGATCAGCTCATCAAGAGCTATCGATTGCCGTAAAAAAAATTCTATCTGTCTTAGTTCAAAAGCTGATTTGTTTGCCGTAGGCCAACTTTCTAACGTCACCACTTAGAAAGGAGCAAAGGATAAGCTCCAATTACTTTAGCAATGAGAGAACTTTTAAAGTTTATTAGGCACATCTGATACCTTTTCTCTACAGCAATCTCAAGTCCGAAAATAGATGGTAGCACTTTCGGACTCACGGGAAAATGCCACATTTTTGGTTCTGTAAATTTTTTTATTTATCACTCAAAGAAGATATATTGGTTGTGGGGTTTGGTAACTGCCGCATATATTTAACACTTATAGATTTTAGTCCATCTTCAATTTGAAAGTGATGCCTGCCTGCTTGCCTGCTAGAAAGGAGCTTTCCCCTCGAAAGCAGTAACATGGTTTGATGAAACAAAAGATTGGCTGCACAACTTCAGATACTCCTCTCTGACATAGGCTATATAACTCCACTTCACTTCGCACACCATAGGCTCTGGCTCGTGGACAAGCAAAAACCATCCTTTTTGGCCCCATGCAAGAGTTCTACGGGGCTTTCCAAAATGTAATGTCATATTCATCAATCCGGCCTGAGATCCACACTTTCCGTAAAAACCGCACAGGTTAGACCCTTACCAGTTTCCGGGAACAAGCTGAGATCGGCGGCATAAGAAAAAAAACAACAAAAAAACCGGGACAAAACCAAAGTGTTGCTCTCGCAACACAATCATTAAGTATATGCAGGGGGTTGGCTTCTCCTCAACACCTCAGTCTTTACGCTAAAGTTTTTTATATACTATTAAAAAGCTTCTTATTGTTCTAAATAAACGACTCTTGTGTTTTAGGCGTCGTTCTTAAAGAAATAGGATAAAATTCAAACTTTAGCATAAAGAGAGAAGTGTTGAGGAGGAGACAACCCCCTTCATATGCGGAATAATTTCTGCTCGTTTTAAGTTTTATTGTTGCTCCTTACTGTCAGTTGTAAATAATCGTTTTTCTATTTAGTTTCTGATTGTTTTTTAAATGCTCCCAGGAAATCTGGCCCCACCTCCACGGAGAAATACCCTCCCCAGGGAAATATCCTCTAAGCACATCTATCCCGGTAAGAATTTTCCTAAGACAATGATCCTTAACAACTCCACGAGCAAAATTTAGACGGAAAAGAAAAAGCAAGGCATTTAAAAAGAATTTTGTATAGGAATTCTTGGAAATTCCCCAAGTGTATTATTTACCCTGATAAGGTCAACCCCATGGAGAGTTCTTTTCCTATATAAAATTTTCCCGTCGAAAAAAAAAAACAGCAGAAAATTCGTCCCCTACCCAAAAATAGAAAATGTAAGAAATATAGCAAATATTGAAATAATTAATAGTGATGAACAAAGACAAAAAAATGGTCAAAAAACCAAACTTTAGATCTGAAGTCGTACTTAGCGATACATTTTCAGTAGTTGGAATGGCTAAATCAAAAATAAAATTAAATTAACCTATTTACGTTGGATTTGCTACATAACAGTTATCCAAGTTAATGACGTACGAATTTCATTATGAATATATGAAAAATATATATATAGTGAAAACTTTGACTTATGTTACATGGATGGGGATAGTTTTATTTATGATATTCGAACTGAAAATTTGTATGAAGACATTAAAACTCACCTCCAAGAAAAATTCGATGCTTCAAATTATTAAAAAAGGCAATCCTTATAACTTCCCTGCAGTCAATAAAAAATTGATTGGTATGATCAAGGATGAATTATCTGCAACAATAATGTCCGAGTCTGTAGGTTTAAGATCAAAAATATACGCTTATTTAAAAGAGGATGACGATGAAACCAGAGCAAAGAAAAATTGGAAGGTATCGAAACGAATATCGTTAAGGACAAAAGAACATTACAAAATTATAAAGACATATTATTCGGAAAAGTGGAAATCTTATCAGACACTAAGTACACTATAAGAGCAAATGAACATAGATTTTTCTTAGAAAAACAAAATAAAAAGTTCTAGAGACTAATGGCAGTAAAAGAAAAGTATTGAAAAATAAAATAAACACGGTGCCCTGGGGCTTTACTCCTATAGTCAGGTTAATTAGTTACATAATTAAGTTAGATATATAGTTAAGTTAGTTAGTTAGCTACGTTAGCCAAGTTGGTTAGGCAGTTAAATTAGTTAAATGGTTAGGTTAGTTAGCTAATTAAGTTTGTATGGAAGTTAAGCTAGTTAGATAGTGAAGTTAGTTATTTAGTTAAGTTAGTTAGCTAGTTAAGTTAGTTGAAGTTAGGCTAGTAAAGTAGTTCAGTTAGTAAGGAAGTTGTTAATAAGATAGTTAAGTTAGTTAGTTAGTTAAGCTGCTTCAGTTAGTTAGGTAGTTAAGTTAGTTAAGTAGATAGGTAGTTAGGTTAGTTTGGTAGTAAAGTTAGTAAGGAAGTCAAGTTTGTTAGTTAGTTCAGTTAGTAAGGGAGTTAAGTTAGTTAGATAGTTAATTACATTAGTTTGGTAATAAGGTTAGTTAAGCAAGTAAGTTAGTTAGGTAGTTAAGTTAGATAGTTAGGTTAGCTCGGTAGTTAAGAACTTTATCTATTAAATTTAATATTAAATAAATGGATCAAATAATAGCGCCCATTAATGTATATGATTTTAAACGTTCAAATAACAAATCACATAATAAATATCTGCTAGCACCTCAATGGCCTTTTAGACTATTAATATTCGGAAATTTACTTTTAAATTTAATGTATGATAATTTATATTTTGATAAAGTGTATTTATATGCTACACATCTGGAATAAAACAAATATCACTACCTAATTCAAACAAACTGTTCAGATGGAAAAAGTGGACAGAATATATTGTTTGCAAGCAATGATAAATACGATATTATAGAAGTAGATGACTCTGAACCTAATTATACGAATTTAATAATCTTTGACGATTTACTCGTGAGAAGTAGAAAACGAAATGCATCAATAATATATATTTCTGAAAGCTATTTTAGTACCCCTAAAATCATACAATTAAATCATAATTATTTTATTTTTTTCAAGCGTTCTAATCCAAGCGCAATTGATAGAATCAGACAAAATCATCTATCTGACTTAAAAAAAAAAACTCTCCACTATTTTAATCATGCTACAAAGGACCATTGCTTTTTACTTATTGATAAAAACAAGTAAAAAAAGAATCTCTAAAATATAGAAAGAACTTTGACATAACATTATAAAAAAAAAAAAAAAAAAAAAAAAAAAAAAAAAAAAAAAAACTGACGCGTCTTATATACTACTGACGTGTAGCATATTATGCTAATCACTGATTACAATTGGCTAATAAGTTTATTTCTATAATAAATGAATAAATTTTGAAGTTTAGGAAATAAAACCAGTAAAGATAACCGTGAAAGAAGACTAATCGCTGATAATGGTAATCTTGATTTACAGGGCGAGCGCTTAATTCATTTAGGTGATGCAAAATCGGACAATGATGCTATTACTTCCAAAATATTAGAATTATTTTAAACAATTTCAAGGATGAAGCTGTTAACCGACAATTTCTTGCAAATCAATATTTAAGTCAATATATTAAATAGATTAACTAAAATTTATCAATCACCTGACAATATGTTCACTAGACTACTCATATATTTTTGGGTAGGGGACGAATTTTCTGCTGTTTTTTTTTTTTTTTTCGACGGGAAAATTTTGTATAGGAAAATAAGTATCCATGGGGGCGACCTTGTCAGGTTAAATAATACATTTGGGGAATTTCCAAGAACTTCTATACAAAATTCTTTTTAAATGCTTTGCTTTTTCTTTTCCGTCTAAATTTTACTCGTGGAGTTGTTAAGGGTCATTGTCTTAGGAAAATTCTTACTGGGATAGATGTGCTTAGAGGATATTTCCCTGGGGAGGATATTTCTCCGTGGAGGTGGGGCCAGATTTCCTGGGAGTATTTAAAAAACGTTCAGAAACTAAATAAAAAAACAATTATTTTCAACTGACAGTAAGGAGCAACAATAAAACTTAAAACGAGCAGAAATTATTCCGCATATGAAGGGGGTTGTCTCCTCCTCAACACTACGCTCTTTATGCTAAAATTTGAATTTTATCCTGTTTCTTTAAGAACGACGCCTAAAACACAAGAGTCGTTTAATTAGAACAATAAGAAGCTTTTTAATAGTACATAAAAAACTTTAGCGTTAAGAATGAGGTTTTGAGGAGAAGCCAACCCCTTGCATATACGTAATAATTGTGTTGCGAGGGCAACATTTTGGTTTTGTCCCGGTTTTTTTTGTTGTTTTTTTTCCTATGCCGCCGACCTCAGCTTGTTCCCGGAAACTGGTAAGGGTCTAACCTATAGTATTTAACCGATAATGAAGAAACAAGCACAAACCAGAATGTAGAACAATGAGATAGTTTCGTAATAATTAACAGAACATCATCTATGGTATTTTGATCCTGAAAATTTAGGTATGGCTTTATAATACCAACTAGATTATATAAGATATTGTTCCGAGTTTTCATCCGTCACGATGTCTACGATTAAAAAGGATATAGTTCAACTGGCTGTAAAGTCAATTTAGTCCCTTCTTTCGATACTACTTTGTTGTTGTTTTTTTCAATCTGGTTTGTGTTATATTAAGTTTAGAAATTCACTGGTAATAGAAATGATTAATAATTACAAAATCAATTCCCTACCAAATGAGGGTGTTAATTCATAAATCCCAAGGGAATTTCTGCTCAAATAATTAGCTTTCAAATAATCCAAATTAAACATACAACACGACTTATATAATATCCTGCCATCTTCATTTTAAAATAATATATGTGAACAGAGACCGCTACTAGTTTCACTAAGGACCATACCAAGCTTTTAATAATTAATCATAGCCCCTAACAGAAGAAAAAACTTTGCATGATTTTGGGTATTAATTTATTTCAATCCCTCTTTCCTTAAAATCATCTTTACTTACATAAATATAATGGTCAATTAGTGTGGTTAAGGACTTAATGCACTTTTGAAACTTTGTCACAGAAATATTGAATTTCTTACCGTTGTTCGTCGTAAAGGGCAAATGTATATGGCAAGCGATTTCTGAACTTGGGGAAGTACCAGGGAGAGTATAGACTTTTTTTAAGTATTTACTTTCAACAATAAGCTCATATATATATATATATATATATATATATATATATATATATATATATATATATATATATATATATATATATATATATATATATATATATATATATATATATATATATGTATAGGCTCCGTCCTTACGGCTATTATCTAGTATCAATAAAAAAATAACAGGATTTATTTTAAAACATAGGGCGCAGTCTTGATCTAGAGCGTGTGGTATAAAGTTTTTTGTGTAGTTAAAGTTTTTTATTGTTTTAAAAAGCAGAATTGTGAAAAAGAGTCAAACTTTAGCGTAAAGAGCTAGGTTTTGAGGAGGGAACAATCCCTTTCATATACGGAATATTTTATGTTCGTTTTAAGTTTTAATGTCGCTTCTTATTTGCAGTTAAAAAAAACTTTTTTTTTATTTCTAAACATTTTTGAATTGATGCATGTTTTGATTTTGGCTCATGGCACATGAATAATTAAAACGAAATTTGAATATTAACTTTTTGGCTAAACTGATTTGTCATAGTTTTTATCGGACGATTTTGGAAAAAGGAGGTGGGAGAGGAGGCCTAGTTGCCCTCCCATTTTTGGTTACTAAAAAATGCAACTAGAACTTTTTTATTTTTTTACGAACGTTTTTATTAGTAATAATTCTACGTAACTTACGAATTGACTTGCGTAACGAACTTCTATATTTCTATATTTTTATTACGTATATGAGAGGTTCGCCCCCTCATCAATTCCTCACTCTTTACAAGAAAGCTTGAATTTGGTGAGCCCCCGAATCACAAAGGCCGTAGAATAAATGGTTGAAATTACTAAAAATACTGTAGCGCAAAGAGCAAGGTATTTTGGAGGAGACGAACTCCCTCATATAAGTAATATTTTCTGTTTGTTTTGAATTTTAATGCTGCTCCTTACTTCCAGTTGAAAAAAAAACTTCTTTTTATTTATTTTTTCATTGTTTCTTTTTAAATAATGCTAGAAAATCCTGAGGAAATTCTCTTCCCTCATGATAAATTCCTCCACGAAAAGATCCTCCCACATGACCTCCTCCCCCCGACCAAAGCCCACCCCAACGCGAAAAAGTCCCCCTGAAAACACTCGTACACTTCCCAATAACCATTACTATACGTGAACAATGATCAAAGTTTGAAATTTGCAGCCCCTCTTCGGGGACTATGGGAGATTACGTCGTCCCCAAAGACATATTAATTTGGCTTTTCGACTATGCTGAACAAAATGGTCTGCTCAAAATTTTGATCCGGTGACTTTGGGAAAAAATGAGCGTTGGAGGGGGCCTGGGTACTCACTGATTTTCTTGGTAACTTAAAAAGGGAACTAGAACCTTTAATTTCCATTAGAAAGAGCCCTCTCGTGACATTATAGAGCCACTGGGTTGATACGATCACCCCTGGAAAAAAGATTAATAAACAAACAAATAAACACGCATCCGTCATCTTCTGGAAAAAAATTCTACATTTTCTTAGATAGCAGCTTGAAACTTCTACAGCATGGTTCTCTGATACGCTGAATCTGATGGTGTGATTTTTGTTAAAATTCTATAATTTTTAGGGGTTGTTTCCCCCTATTTCCTAAAATAAGGCAAATTTTCTCAGGCTCGTAACTTTTGATGGGTAAGACTAAACTCGATGAAACTTATATATTTAAAATCAGCATTAACATGTAATTCTTTTGATGCGACTATTGATATCAAAATTCTGTTTTTTAGATTTTCGGTTACTATTGAGCCGGGTCGCTCCTTAGTAGCCTACAGTTCGTTATCACGAACTGTTTGATTGGAATATTTACTAAGGAAACAGCCCAACAAATAGGTGAAAAACAAACAAAACGGTAGAAATTGGCGTTTTAGTGAGGATGTTCTTTTCATCTTAATATTGAAGACCCTATAACAGTTTCCACGTATGCTGGAAATAATATTTGGCGGTCTAATGCATACAAAAAAAAGGAAAAACATAGATATTGAAAGAAAATAGCAGCCGGATTCAACAAAATTTTGCGGTCACATTTTGCCACTAACCCAAAGTCACGCTATGCTGTTGAATGGAATATTTAGAAATGAAGGAGGGAAAAAAGGTAAGAACTAGTGAAAACCTGGCTTCCGTTCTTTTTCCTATTTCTATGGAATGAAATAATAAAAAAAAAAAAACGACAAAATAGGCGAAAAACGAGCGAAAACGAAAAGCCAAATTCCTGAGATCAAAATCAATGCACCCAGATACTCCCTTTTAACAACGTGGAGGTATATAGTGCTTTTGATTTAATTGAACGACCCCGTAAACATTCTATGAGAATTTCAACTTAATTTACTTATCAAGATTACTCTTGAGATTTCACAGTTCATCCCTTTTGATTAAATAACAAAAAAAATCAACTGACAATAAGGATCAACATTAAAACTTAAAACGAAAAGAAACTAGACCTACGTTGCCCGGGCAACGTGAAGTGCTACGGCAACCTTTTTCCGGTTTCGTCGACTAAAGTGTTGCGAGAGCAACACTTTGGTTTTGTTTCTTCGCTATCGATCAGTAGTCACATGATCAAAGGCTATTCCTCAGCGTTGAAAAAACAACAACAAAATAATATCGAAAGAAGGGACTAAATTGAATTTGCAGCGAGTTGAACTTTATCCTTTTCAATCGTAGACATCGTGACGGATGAAAACTTGGAACAATATCTTATATAATCTAGTTGGTCTTATAAAGCTATCTGTAACTTTTCAGGATTAAAATACCATAGGTGACACTAATTAATACGAAACTACCTCATTGTTTTACGTTATCGTTTGTACCAATTGCGTAAACACTTAATTCTGTCAGATTTAAAGAGATTGAATATAATGTGCGCCAATTTGCACAAATTTCTAGCCCAAAGTGAACAGATTCTTAGTTACAAGTCCCTCTCCCGTGATAGACATCGAGTTCACCGGAAGCAAATAAATGGGTACACCAACTAGCAAAAGTTGCAAACCCCTCATCGCTGAAGATGATTGTAGCGTAACAGCCGATTATTACTTACAAGTCCCCTACATAGCTTACCACTGGAAACAAATTGGTTTAACCATCAAATACACCGGAAACAAATAATGGGTACACCAACTAGCAAAAGTTGCTAACCCCTCATTGCCGAAGGTGATTATTACCTAACACCCGACTGTTGCATACAAGTCCTCTATATGTCTCACAATTTGTATCGGCTTAGATTTCCTTTTCAGTGTTCCTTACTACTGAAGTTGTTCCTTACTACACCAGTGAAGTGTTCCTTACTACACCATGGGTACACCAAATTTCCGAAGATTATTAGGAGCTAACAGCCGTTTCTCGCCCAAAATGAACCAATTCTTACTTATAAGTCCCTCTCCCGTTATAGGCATCAAGTTCACTGGAAACAAATAAATGAGTATACCAACGAGCATAGTTGCAAACCCCTCATCGCTGAAGTTGACTGTAGCCTAACAGCAGATTATTACTTACAGGTCCCCTACATGTCTTACCACTGGAACCAAATTGGCTTTACCATCAAATACACTGGAAACAAATAATAGATACACCAACTAGCAAAAGTTGCTAACCCCTCATTGCCGAAGGTCATTATTACCTAACACCCGACTGTTGCGTACAAGTCCTCTATATGTCTCACAATTTGTATCGGCTTAGATTTCCTTTTCAGTGTTCCTTACTACTGAAGTTGTCAACCCCATGAAACTTTCAAACGGGTATACCTCATGAAGGAATTTTTGTACCAAAAAATGGATGTCATATACTTTGATCAGCTCATCAAGAGCTATCGATTGCCGTAAAAAAAAATTCTATCTGTCTTAGTTCAAAAGCTGATTTGTTTGCCGTAGGCCAACTTTCTAACGTCACCATTTAGAAAGGAGCAAAGGATAAGCTCCAATTACTTTAGCAATGAGAGAACTCTTAAAGTTTATTAGGCACATCTGATACCTTTTCTCTACAGCAATCTCAAGTCCGAAAATAGATGGTAGCACTTTGGACTCACGGGAAAATGCCACATTTTTGGTTCTGTAAATTTTTTTTATTTATCACTCAAAGAAGATATATTGGTTGTGGGGTTTGGTAACTGCCGCATATATTTAACACTTATAGATTTTAGTCCATCTTCAATTTGAAAGTGATGCCTGCCTGCTTGCCTGCTAGAAAGGAGCTTTCCACTCGAAAGCAGTAACATGGTTTGATGAAACAAAAGATTGGCTGCACAACTTCAGATACTCCTCTCTGACATAGGCTATATAACTCCACTTCACTTCGCACACCATAGGCTCTGGCTCGTGGACAAGCAAAAAACATCCTTTTTGGCCCCATGCAAGAGTTCTACGGAGCTTTCCAAAATGTAATGTCATATTCATCAATCCGGCCTGAGATCCACACTTTCCGTAAAAACCGCACAGGTTAGACCCTTACCAGTTTCCGGGAACAAGCTGAGATCGGCGGCATAAGAAAAAAAACAACAAAAAAACCGGGACAAAACCAAAGTGTTGCTCTCGCAACACAATCATTAAGTATATGCAGGGGGTTGGCTTCTCCTCAACACCTCAGTCTTTACGCTAAAGTTTTTTATATTCTATTAAAAAGCTTCTTATTGTTCTAAATAAACGACTCTTGTGTTTTAGGCGTCGTTCTTAAAGAAATAGGATAAAATTCAAACTTTAGCATAAAGAGAGAAGTGTTGAGGAGGAGACAACCCCCTTCATATGCGGAATAATTTCTGCTCGTTTTAAGTTTTATTGTTGCTCCTTACTGTCAGTTGTAAATAATCGTTTTTCTATTTAGTTTCTGATTGTTTTTTAAATGCTCCCAGGAAATCTGGCCCCACCTCTACGGAGAAATACCCTCCCCAGGGAAATATCCTCTAAGCACATCTATCCCGGTAAGAATTTTCCTAAGACAATGATCCTTAACAACTCCACGAGCAAAATTTAGACGGAAAAGAAAAAGCAAGGCATTTAAAAAGAATTTTGTATAGGAATTCTTGGAAATTCCCCAAGTGTATTATTTACCCTGGCAAGGTCAACCCCATGGAGAGTTCTTTTCCTATATAAAAATTTCCCGTCGAAAAAAAAACAGCAGAAAATTCGTCCCCTACCCAAAAATAGAAAATGTAAGAAATATAGCAAATATTGAAATAATTAATAGTGATGAACAAAGACAAAAAATGGTCAAAAAACCAAACTTTAGATCTGAAGTCGTACTTAGCGATACATTTTCAGTAGTTGGAATGGCTAAATCAAAAATAAAATTAAATTAACCTATTTACGTTGGATTTGCTACATAACAGTTATCCAAGTTAATGACGTACGACTTTCATTATGAATATATGAAAAATATATATATAGTGAAAACTTTGACTTATGTTACATGGATGGGGATAGTTTTATTTATGATATTCGAACTGAAAATTTGTATGAAGACATTAAAACTCACCTCCAAGAAAAATTCGATGCTTCAAATTATTAAAAAAGGCAATCCTTATAACTTCCCTGCAGTCAATAAAAAATTGATTGGTATGATCAAGGATGAATTATCTGCAACAATAATGTCCGAGTCTGTTGGGTTTAAGAAACAAAATAAAAAGTTCTAGAGACTAATGGCAGTAAAAGAAAAGTATTGAAAAATAAAATAAACACGGTGCCCTGGGGCTTTACTCCTATAGTCAGGTTAATTAGTTACATAATTAAGTTAGATATATAGTTAAGTTAGTTAGTTAGCTACGTTAGCCAAGTTGGTTAGGCAGTTAAATTAGTTAAATGGTTAGGTTAGTTAGCTAATTAAGTTTGTATGGAAGTTAAGCTAGTTAGATAGTGAAGTTAGTTATTTAGTTAAGTTAGTTAGCTAGTTAAGTTAGTTGAAGTTAGGCTAGTAAAGTAGTTCAGTTAGTAAGGAAGTTGTTAATTAGATAGTTAAGTTAGTTAGTTAGTTAAGCTGCTTCAGTTAGTTAGGTAGTTAAGTTAGTTAAGTAGATAGTTAGTTAGGTTAGTTTGGTAGTAAAGTTAGTAAGGAAGTCAAGTTTGTTAGTTAGTTCAGTTAGTAAGGGAGTTAAGTTAGTTAGATAGTTAATTACATTAGTTTGGTAATAAGGTTAGTTAAGCAAGTAAGTTAGTTAGGTAGTTAAGTTAGATAGTTAGGTTAGCTCGGTAGTTAAGAACTTTATCTATTAAATTTAATATTAAATAAATGGATCAAATAATAGCGCCCATTAATGCATATGATTTTAAACGTTCAAATAACAAATCACATAATAAATATCTGCTAGCACCTCAATGGCCTTTTAGACTATTAATTTGTGGAAATTCGGATGGTGTTAAAACTAATTTACTTTTAAATTTAATGTATGATAATTTATATTTTGATAAAGTTTATTTATATGCTACACATCTGGAAGAAAACAAATATCACTACCTAATTCAAACAAACTGTTCAGATGGAAAAAGTGGACAGAATATATTGTTTGCAAGCAATGATAAATACGATATTATAGAAGTAGATGACTCTGAACCTAATTATACGAATTTAATAATCTTTGACGATTTACTCGTGAGAAGTAGAAAACGAAATGCATCAATAATATATATTTCTGAAAGCTATTTTAGTACCCCTAAAATCATACAATTAAATCATAATTATTTTATATTTTTCAAGCGTTCTAATCCAAGCGCAATTGATAGAATCAGACAAAATCATCTATCTGACTTAAAAAAAAAACTCTCCACTATTTTAATCATGCTACAAAGGACCATTGCTTTTTACTTATTGATAAAAACAAGTAAAAAAAGAATCTCTAAAATATAGAAAGAACTTTGACATAACATTATAAAAAAAAAAAAAAAAAAAAAAAAAAAAAAAAAAAAAAAAAAAAAAAAAAAAAAAACAACTGACGCGTCTTATATACTACTGACGTGTAGCATATTATGCTAATCACTGATTACAATTGGTTAATAAGTTTATTTCTATAATAAATGAATAAATTTTGAAGTTAAGGAAATAAAACCAGTAAAGATAACAGTGAAAGAAGACTAATCGCTGATAATGGTAATCTTGATTTACAGGGCGAGCGCTTAATTCATTTAGGTGATGCAAAATCGGACAATGATGCTATTACTTCCAAAATATTAGAATTATTTTAAACAATTTCAAGGATGAAGCTGTTAACCGACAATTTCTTGCAAATCAATATTTAAGTCAATATATTAAATAGATTAACTAAAATTTATCAATCACCTGACAATATGTTCACTAGAGTACTCATATATTTTTGGGTAGGGGACGAATTTTCTGCTGTTTTTTTTTTTCGACGGGAAAATTTTATATAGGAAAATAAGTATCCATGGGGGCGACCTTGTCAGGTTAAATAATACATTTGGGGAATTTCTAAGAACTTCTATGCAAAATTCTTTTTAAATGCTTTGCTTTTTCTTTTCCGTCTAAATTTTACTCGTGGAGTTGTTAAGGGTCATTGTCTTAGGAAAATTCTTACTGGGATAGATGTGCTTAGAGGATATTTCCCTGGGGAGGATATTTCTCCGTGGAGGTGGGGCCAGATTTCCTGGGAGTATTTAAAAAACGGTCAGAAACTAAATAAAAAAACAATTATTTTCAACTGACAGTAAGGAGCAACAATAAAACTTAAAACGAGCAGAAATTATTCCGCATATGAAGGGGGTTGTCTCCTCCTCAACACTTCGCTCTTTATGCTAAAATTTGAATTTTATCCTGTTTCTTTAAGAACGACGCCTAAAACACAAGAGTCGTTTAATTAGAACAATAAGAAGCTTTTTAATAGTACATAAAAAACTTTAGCGTTAAGAATGAGGTTTTGAGGAGAAGCCAACCCCTTGCATATACGTAATAATTGTGTTGCGAGGGCAACATTTTGGTTTTGTCCCTGTTTTTTTTGTTGTTTTTTGTCCTATGCCGCCGACCTCAGCTTGTTCCCGGAAACTGGTAAGGGTCTAACCTATAGTATTTAACCGATAATGAAGAAACAAGCACAAACCAGAATGTAGAACAATGAGATAGTTTCGTAATAATTAATAGAACATCATCTATGGTATTTTGATCCTGAAAATTTAGGTATGGCTTTATAATACCAACTAGATTATATAAGATATTGTTCCGAGTTTTCATCCGTCACGATGTCTACGATTAAAAAGGATATAGTTCAACTGGCTGTAAAGTCAATTTAGTCCCTTCTTTCGATACTACTTTGTTGTTGTTTTTTTCAATCTGGTTTGTGTTATATTAAGTTTAGAAATTCACTGGTAATAGAAATGATTAATAATTACAAAATCAATTCCCTACCAAATGAGGTTGTTAATTCATAAATCCCAAGGGAATTTCTGCTCAAATAATTAGCTTTCAAATAATCCAAATTAAACATACAACACGACTTATATAATATCTTCATTCTAAAATAATATATGTGAACAGAGATCGCTACTAGTTTCACTAAGGACCATACCAAGCTTTTAATAATTAATCATAGCCCCTAACAGAAGAAAAAACTTTGCATGATTTTGGGGATTAATTTATTTTCAATCCCTCTTTCCTTAAAATCATCTTTAGTTACATAAATATAATGGTCAATTAGTGTGGTTAAGGACTTAATTCACTTTTCAAACTTTGTCACAGAAATATTGAATTTCTTACCGTTGTTCGTCGTAAAGGGCAAATGTATATGGCAAGCGATTTCTGAACTTGGGGAAGTGCCAGGGAGAGTAGAGACTTTTTTTAAGTAATTACTTTCAACAATAAGCTCTTATTTATATATATATATATATATATATATATATATATATATATATATACTAGCTGTTGGGGTGGCGCTTCGCGCCACCCCAACACCTAGTTGGTGGGGGCGCTTCGCGCCCCCCCCCAAGCCCCCCGTGCGCGTAAGTCGTTACGCGCCATAATAGTTACGCGCCATTGTAGTTGTGTCCCTATGTCCCACCTGTGAATATAGATATATATATATATATATATATATATATATATATATATATATATATATATATATATATATATATATATATATATATGGTTTTAACTACGTAAAACTTGCGAATATACAACATTCTTTGCTGTCCCATTGTCTTTGCATATAAATAGATTGTCAGGTTTACCGACTCTTGAACATGCAACATATAATGGTCCATGGGAAAACAATCTGTATTCAGATCTATACCTCATGATTCTAATGATTGCCCTTGAGCTTTGTTGATGGTGATTGCTAATCGACCATTCCCTGTCCCGGTGTCCCGGTCGTCATTTATATCCCCCTGTTTCCCCCGGTGTCCCCGTTGTAGTTGTGTCCCTGTGTCCCGGTCGTCATTTATATTCCCTGTGTCCCGGTCGTCATTTGTATCCCGGTGTCCCGGTCTGTATATACATTCGTTTTTTAGTTTTGTTTTTCTCCTTTATTTTTTTCCTTTTTTTTCTTTTTTAGTTTATTTAGATTTTTAGATTTTTTAGTTTTTTTATTAGTTTTTAGTTTTTTTTTTTCTTTTTAGTTTTTTTGTAGTTTTTACCTTCTTTTTAGTTTTGTTAGTTTTTTTTTTTACTTATGTCCTGGTCGTCATTTATACTCCCTGTGTCCCGGTGCTTTGTTGATTGCTAATCGAACATTCCTTTTGTCCTGGTCGCTTTCTCTTTGAGTGTCGTCATTTATTTTTTTCTTTTTTAGTTCTTTTAGTTTTTACCTTTTTTAGTTTTTTTTAGTTTTTTAGATGAAAATTTTTTTTAGTTTTTTCCTTTTTTTCTTTTTAGTTTTTTATTGGTTTTTACCTTTATTTTAGCTTATTTTTCAGTTTTTTCCTTTTTTTAGTTTTTTTTTATTTTTTATTTTTTTTAGTTTTTTACCTTTTTTTAGTTTTTTTAGTTTTTTTAGTTTTTTAGCTTTTTTACTTTTTTTATTAGTTTTTAGTTTTTTTGTAGTTTTTGCCTTTTTTTAGTTTTTTCAGTTTTTTTTTAGTTTTTTATTGGTTTTTACCTTTATTTTAGCTTATTTTTCAGTTTTTTCCTTTTTTTTAGTTTTTTTTAGTTTTTAGTTTTTTTAGTTTTTTACCTTTTTTTAGTTTTTTTAGTTTTTTTAGTTTTTTAGCTTTTTTATTTTTTTTATTAGTTTTTAGTTTTTTTTGTAGTTTTTGCCTTTTTTTAGTTTTTTTAGTTTTTTAGCTTTTTTATTAGTTTTTAGTTTTTTTGTAGTTTTTGCCTTTTTTCAGTTTTTTTCTTTTTAGTTTTTTTGTAGTTTTTACCTTCTTTTTAGTTTTGTTAGTTTTTTTTTTACTTATGTCCTGGTCGTCATTTATACTCCCTGTGTCCCGGTGCTTTGTTGATTGCTAATCGAACATTCCTTTTGTCCTGGTCGCTTTCTCTTTGAGTGTCGTCATTTATTTTTTTCTTTTTTAGTTCTTTTAGTTTTTACCTTTTTTAGTTTTTTTTAGTTTTTTAGATGAAAATTTTTTTAATTTTTTCCTTTTTTTCTTTTTAGTTATTTATTGGTTTTTACCTTTATTTTAGCTTATTTTTCAGTTTTTTCCTTTTTTTTAGTTTTTTTTATTTTTTATTTTTTTTAGTTTTTTACCTTTTTTTAGTTTTTTTAGTTTTTTTAGTTTTTTAGCTTTTTTACTTTTTTTATTAGTTTTTAGTTTTTTTGTAGTTTTTGCCTTTTTTTAGTTTTTTCAGTTTTTTTTTTAGTTTTTTATTGGTTTTTACCTTTATTTTAGCTTTATTTTCAGTTTTTTCCTTTTTTTTAGTTTTTTTTAGTTTTTAGTTTTTTTAGTTTTTTACCTTTTTTTAGTTTTTATAGTTTTTTTAGTTTTTTAGCTTTTTTATTTTTTTTATTAGTTTTTAGTTTTTTTTGTAGTTTTTGCCTTTTTTTTAGTTTTTTTAGTTTTTTAGCTTTTTTATTAGTTTTTAGTTTTTTTTGTAGTTTTTGCCTTTTTTTAGTTTTTTTAGTTTTTTAGCTTTTTTATTTTTTTTATTAGTTTTTAGTTTTTTTTTGTAGTTTTTGCCTTTTTTTAGTTTTTTCAGTTTTCAGTTTTGTCACCTGATCCAGTTTTTTCAGGTGACGTCACCTGATCCACAGATCCACACACAGACAACTTATTTTTATATATATAGATATATATATATATATATATATATATATATATATATATATATATATATATATATATATATATATATATATATATATATATATATATATATATATATATATATATATATATATATACTAGGTGTTGGGGTGGCGCTTCGCGCCACCCCAACACCTAGTTGGTGGGGCGCTTCGTGCCCCCCCAAGCCCCCCCGCGCGCGTAAGTCGTTACGCGCCATATTAGTTACGCGCCATTGTAGTTGTGTCCCTGTGTCCCACCTGTGAATAGAGATAGATATAAATATATGTTTTTAACTACGTAAAACATGCGAATATACAACATTCTTCGCTGTCCCATTGTCTCTGCATATAAATAGATTGTCAGGTTTACTGACTCTTGAACATGCAACATATAATTGTCCATGCGAAAAACAATCCGTATTCAGATCTATACCTCATTATTCTAATGATGTGTCCCTGTGTCCCGGTCGTCATTTATATTCCCTGTGTCCCGGTCGTCATTTGTGTCCCGGTGTCCCAGTTTGTAGTTTCTCTTTGAGTGTCCCGGTCGTCATTTATATTCCCTGTGTCCCGGTGTCCCGGTCGTCATTTGTGTCCCGGTGTCCCGGTCTGTAATTTCTATTCGAACAATCCCTGTGTCCCGGTCGTCATTTATATATCCCGCCCGTGCTTCCGGCGTCCCCGATGTAGTTGTGTCCCTGTGTGCCGGTCGTCCTTTATATTCCCTGTGTCCCGGTCGTGATTTGTGTCCGGGTGTCCCAGTCTGTAATTTCTCTTTGAGGTTCCCGGTCGTCACTTATATTCCCTCTGTCTCGGTCGTCATTTGTGTCCCGGTCTGTAATTTTTCTTTGAGTGTTTTTTCTTTTTAGTTTTTTTTTAGTTTTTTACCTTTTTTGTTTTTTCAGTTTTCTTTTTCTTCTTTATTTTTCAGCGTCACTATGAAGTACATATCGACGAACCTTTGTTTTTTTAACTTAAATCTGGTAGGCATTGATGACCTTATCCAAGTCAAAATCCCAAACCCAATCATCATCGCTATCATTTTCAGTTTTGATATGTTTTGACTCTCACTGTCCAGGTGGATTTTCATCTAACTGCGCGGTTTTGCGTTCATTAGCCACAAGCCTGTTTTCTTGCTGTTCTTGTGATTCCCCGGCACGCTTCCTTTTCTTACTTTCTCTATCAGCTGCAAGCCTGTTTTCTTGCTGTTCTTGTGATTCCCCGGAACGATTTCTTTTCTTACTTTCTCTATCAGCAGCAAGTTTTTTGGCATAAACTCTTTGAGCAGCTTCCTCGGCTGTTGCCACTGTAGGTTCTTCAGTCATTTTACAATTAAACATTTTTCCGTGAACAAATGTTTTAAATACCGTTAATGACGTCATCGTCGTAGCAAAAATGACGACAACTAACTTGATGACGTCAGTCAACACAGAAACATGACGTCACCTGACAGACAGACAGACACACAGACAGACAACTTATTTATATATATATAGATATATATATATATATATATATATATATATATATATATATATATATATATATATATATATATATATATATATATATATATATATATATATATAGGTGGGGGCGCATTAACTAAAATTTTGGCTCCATCCTTAGGGCTATTATCAAATATCAATAAAAAAAAATAAAAGGGTTTATTTTCAAATATAGGTATAAAGAATTCGCTTTTGGATAAAACCCTGTTTTACAATGTGAGTGATTTGCCAGTGGCACTTGCACTGTAAATCCTGCTCCTCAGACTTTCTAACCGAACGTAATATCTCCAATGAAATCTTCAAACGAAAATCTTCTCGACCACAGAACTTAAATCAGAGCGAGGTGTTTGAGAAAGATGTTGAGTTTTTCCAGGCTATCAATGATGAGCAGCTAACACTGAACTATCTTGTTAGTTTGATGAACGAGTTCAAGGGTGATTCAGAGTATTCTGGATACAGTGAAAGACACATGAAAAAGAAGATTCGAAAGATTTGAAAGCACAGTATTTGCAGAGATAAACGGCAGACAAAATGACATAACGCTACTACCCACAGCTCACACCATTCTCCACAAGTATTACCTAAAGCCAAAAAAAGTCGAAGTGGAACTGGAAAAGGTATTAATCGCCCTATGTGCAGCAGCTATAGTCAAAACTTATGCCAAAGGTACTAAACGGAGCTAATAGACAACATTGAATACCCTCCTCGAATAGCCTTTTTGAATTCGTCCAGAATCAAATATTTCCTCTTTTCCTACTAATATATTTCCACATGTCAACAATGGGCAAATTGCATGATTTACAAGCCTTGCCCCGGGGCTATAGATGTATGTCTTACCTTAAAGAATAGGTATTAGACCTTTTAACCAGTTTGAACAAAATGGCAATTCCAAAATCTCGAATAGTTTTTAGCAGAGAGAGCGCCTAAAAAGAGCAAGGAGGGGGGGGGCTTGTTACCCTAGATTTCCCCTTCAACATCTTTTCAGCACACCTTAAATTTTTCAGCTCAATGCCCTTGGTCTTTCTTTAGATATTGCTGCTATCCCCTTCTTAGAACCAGAAATTATTGATTGTGTTTTTGTAGATTGTGCAAGCATTGAAGCTTTTATCTTAATATCTGAAGCCTTTTTAGAGACCCAGGATCAAAAATGCCTTCTTATCCAACTCCATTTTATAGTATCTTTTACTAGTAACAATACACACATTTTGGAGAGTGAGGAGAGGATTTCTGTGGGAATAACTTTCCACGGGAAGAATATTTCGTAGGGAGGGAAGTTTATGGGAGTAAAAGTTCTAACGGAAATTTTGTACAGGGAATTTGTCGGAATTTCTACGAAACTCTTTTGATTTGCCTTACTTTTATTTTGGCGAGTCAATTTGGAGAAAACATGTGGAGATATTCTGGCGAAACTGTTGGAAAGTAGTTTTCAGTAGGGTGGGAATTCCTTCCGTGGGAGGGGGACTTTTCCATGGAAGAGATACACAATGGAAAGTTTTTATTGCGGGAGACATTCTCCGTGGAGAAACTTTCCATTGGGAGATGGATTTCCATGAAAAAATTTCTACAGAAGGAAAGATTTCTTGTACGACTTGAAAATCGATCAGAAACTAAATAAAAACAAGCCTTTTTTTGTCAAATCAAAGTATGTTAAGGATAATTTTTCAGATGGAGTCGTCCGCGAAAAATATTGTGGGGGAAATTTTCAGCAAGGATAGAATTATCCAGCGAGATTTTACGCGGGAGGAACTCTCCATGGAAAAATGTTTTTAGGGAGAGGCAATTTCCCCTGAAGTAGGAGGCAGATTTTTCGGCATTATTTTAGAAACGATTAGAAATTAAACACAAAAAAAAACAAGTTGTTTCAACTGGAAGTAGGGAGCAACATTAAAACTTGAAACGAACATAATTTTGTTTTGTATATGAGGAAGGCTGCGCCCGTCCTCAATATTTCATTCTTCACGCTTAAGTGTGACCTTTTGTCCAAATTCCTTAAGAATAAGTACCGAGAAACAAGAGTCGTTAAATAAGAATATTTTTAAAAGTACTAAAAAAACTGTTTAGAACTTAAAACGTTAGCATTTTGAAAGGTACCTATATGCATAAATTGTTGATGCATTTTAAAAGTTGTTTTGTACAAAGGCATAACTTGTAGTATAGAATTATAATTCTCCAAACAATCAAGCGAGCTTAATTTTCAGTAAAGTGAGAGTTTTTAGAATTCTACAGACGTTGGAAAATCTTACGAATTAATCTATTTGGGCAAGTTTCGGTGACATACCTTTCGTAGTCTGCAAAGCAGTAACTTTTCTCTGTTTTAAGTTTCAACCTCGCTGTTTATTTCCACAAGAAAAACTTAGGTTTCTTTAAATAACTTTTGTTCATTTTTTATGTTTCATCTAACATATGCAATAAACCTTATAAAAACATCTTTCCTAACTTAGCTGATGAAGTTAAAGAACTCATTGTTAATCTATGTTAAAATATTGGATGTTTAATTTAAGTTTTACTTCCTACCTCTTTTAAATTTTCTCAAGAGATATATGTAACTTTATCACACAGCTAAAGAGTCTTAGCATCATGTTATTAACGGTATCTTTGGCAGTTTACACAAAAAAAACATCTAAAATTATAAAAATGGATAGGGATCCAGGTTCAATTTTGCATAAGGTAGTTTTTTTCAAAAATTAGTTTTAATTTTACCTTTCAAGGGAGCTGGAAGGGCTAACATACAAAAGGAAAGATTGTAAGCCACTAGTTAAGTGTGTTTGGTCATGGATATTTTAATGGCATCCCTATTGTGTTTCCCAGCCTATTCATTCCAGAAGCGGTGCTAAAAAGTTGAATTTTTGAGGCCATATGGCACTTTACGGTGGACCTATTACTAAGAAAGAGGCTAATGAGGCAGAAATGGTACTAGAGAACCAATAAAAGTATTTTTTTTTTCAAATAGCTTTGTTTGGTATTAGGAATCAATTGTTACTGATAAATGAGTCACAAAAATGATAGCAAATCCAAAAAAATAGTCAGCTTTTGTTGATAGCATATGGCCATAAAGTTCCATAAAATTTTGGAAACAAGATCCTAACACTCATTGAAGGCTTTATACAACTACATTAAGTACTCTGTTCTGAAATGTCAAAGGACACTTTTTTGGGGCATGTGGTAGGCTCAGGGGCGTCGTTGGGGTGGGGGGGGGGCAATTAAAAATACTGGAGATTCAACTTTGGGTAGGCTACCCTATGCGTGTCTGTTCGGGAAGTTATCATTTACCCTACTGTGGTTACTTGTAAATATTCTGAATGAAATTAGTGCTAATGACATAAATAATATTTCTGGAGCAATTCAGCCTATTCAATACAGTAATTACTTGTAGATGTGCAATGTTCTGCTTAGATGTATCTGCTTATTATGAGATTAATAACAAACAATTGCCTAGACATATTGCTAAAGTTAGTTTGTCTATGAAATGTTAGCTTTTAAACTATCTAAAACCTGTGGAAAACATAAAGACCTTGAAGAGAAAATTCAGAAAAAGTCTAGTTATTTATCTTGCGTGTAAAAAAAAATAGAACAAAGATTCCCCAGAACCAGTGCAGCCGAACAGGGCGACGAGCCAGCAGTTTAGCTGCTGGGTCTATAGCAAATAGCAAGCCTGTCGCCCAACCTTACTACGGCGGGAATCAATCCCTGTGCCCCATATGGCGAAGTGATAACATATTGTAGTGGCTAGAAACTAAGATTTTGGTATGAAATTAGGTCGTAAAAATTATATTTCATTCATTACGCCAAAAATTTGCTGTAAACTTGGTTTGACTTTAAATTACTTTCTAAAGTTGAATATTCATTGGATGTCAGAAATCTAGGTCAGACACATATTTTAATATTGGGAAAGCTTATTCATGGCACTCTCACGGGAGATGTTGACGCCTGTTAAGACTGAAAACGGAAGTCAACATGTATAGATAAAGTATTTATAGATTGTATTGTCACTTAATCATAGGTCAAGACACACCAAACCCTACAGTAATTGCTGATGAAGGACAGAGGGGGATATGGGGCTACTGATAGAGGAATAGGAGTAAAAAATCACACCCCCATCAAAAATTTAAATACATGTAATGAATGAAAGCATACACACTGTAGCAATTGGAAATGAAGCGTTTTGAATAAAAACATTTTTTTTTCTAACTATCTTTAGGAAACTTACTGGGGGTGCTTATAACTTCGAGAAGATAAATCTCAGCATTTTTGATACAAGTAGATATGAACAATAATTCGTTCTATAACCCATCATTTGCCAAAATCATCTTTAGGGGGTAGGGGTAGTTCTAAAACCCCACCGATATAAAAATTTCCGCATACGTAGGCCATCTTACACCTCAAAATTTTTGCTCAATTTAGGCCTACTCGAAATAAATCTGGTCTGTGATTTATTTTTAATCTTCTTTAATTTCTTCTCTCTTGCTTTTGAAATTTTGGATCCTGAATTTAATAAGAAAAAGATGATACTCTTTGGGCTTTTCCTTTTGCAGCGGTGGAGGCTAAAAACAGATTTTCTTTTGATAATTGACAATACTTTAGGTTTTAATAGCAAAATTATGATGATCTAGGATAGAATCAAACCAAATATGTAATTACTTTCAAAATGACAATTATTTGTTGTTTTATAACTTTCGATCCTCTTGACTGGAAAGTGTCGAATCGACCCTTGGCTCTTCTAAGAAATACAATAGTTCAAAAAATGTACAAGAAAGTAGAATGTAGCGAAGTTCGTTTGAGCCTTGAGTTATAAAAATGGCATAAATAGTTTACATTACGGGGTATTACTTAAAAGAACGTTATGAAAAGAAGCAAATAGCTATATCAAAACCTTACAAATCTGACAAAGCGAATGAGTTTTATATATTTAGAATTAGCATAAATGCCAATAATGTTAATATGTAAATAGTCATCAAAATTATATGTTTTAAGTTGAAATTGAGTGGGGTTTTTTTTTCGCTATTCTTTAGTTTTTAATGTGTCTGAACATACAAGGGATTTCAAATCGAGAGGGGAATTGTCTATGAAAGTGGTATTTTTTATATGGCCATTAGAACATCAAAATGCTGTTTCTATGCAGGTAGAGTGAGTTTTCGAAATGATCCCTTATAAATGTGAAGACCTTGACCAAATCCCACTTATAGGGGCTTTTGAGGTCTCGGAAATCTGTTCCAAGATTCAGGGCAGATAAATGAAGCTTCCAGAAGTTAAACCAAGGATAAAATATCCCTCTATTAGCTGTTTTTAAGTTTCTATCTCTGTTCCTTCTGTGGCCTATTCTAAGGCTTAAGACATTGCATAAAGCTATACCTTTTATAATCTTGGAAAACAATAAAATTGTCCGTAATTTCGGTTTGAGTCGGATTTTCTTCTACTCTAGGTTCTGGACAAAATGGATAAAGATTGAATGAATGATAATTAAATATATTATATATTGAATGGATAAGCCCCTTTAGGATTCTTCGCTGTTTAAAATTTGTTGGGTTTTGTGTCATTTTAGATGTTAAGTTGGTTACTCTTTTTATTTGTATTTTGTCTAATTAAATTTGAACATACAAATATTCCAAAGAAAATACAGCCTAAAAATATCTCCCCGTGCCTCCACCCATCACTGCTACTTACTTTCTTTGCTCCTTACTTTCAGTTAAAAAAACTTGTTTTTTTTTATTTAATTTCTGTCAAAACCCGGGACAACAGTGGAAGGATGGGACAGGAGAATATTAACCACTTCAGATTTTGAAAAATATTCTTCCGATATATTTATTTAAAAAATTGTAAATTCGCGATTTGCTTTTGTACCTTCATTAACAAGATTTCCTCACCCCCACAGACATTTTTCGTGAATTGGCACCATTGATGAAAACTATGTTTAGTAGTCGTTTTCTTAAGTTTTCCTATTGTACCACTTTGCTAGCTATACAAATGAACATTCTCCTTTTGATCTTCTGGAACCAAATCTCGGGTTTGAAATACTCAGCGTTGAGCTTGTCTATTCTCTTTCAGAACTTTTTCTATCTCCTTGTCAGGGGCGAATCTCCAGCATTTTTATTGGGGGGGGCAAGAGGGGTCCATATCCGGATAGTCAAGGGGCATGGAATATATAATAATTTTTTCACCACATTATTGGCGGGCGACTGCCCCCCGTGCCTCCCCCAAACGATGTCCCTGCTCTTTGTGTACAATAATTATAAGTAATTTGCTTTAAATTTTTAACCATTTACAGTTTTTTATTTCTCATCCGATTAAATTCCTGTCATAATAGGTCATCTTTTCTCAAAGGTTACATTTTCTAAAGAGGTTACTTCTTCATTGCATAATATTGTAACTTTAACAGGTCGATATAACGGTCATGTGACAGACACTGTATTGCAATTTTTTCGAATATCGATACCAAAGAAATTAAGTATTTTTCTTTAAAACAATCTATGATTACAATAATATTTTAAACGTACTAAAATATATTAAAAAATAAAGAAACATAGTTTCTGTTTTTCTTAAATTTCTAAGCAAAAATTTTTCATCTGGCATTCAATCGATACTGGTATCAATTTGTATCGAAGAAAATATTCGCCATGATTCTTTCTCAGTCGGCTAAGTCCAGTTGGTGCGTTAGGACTAATTTTTCAAAAAATTACTGAAAATGGCAACCAAGAAGCAAGCGGATCCCCTCTCTTTTCTAAAGGATTTTATGGCCGGTGGTATTTCCGCTGCAGTTTCTAAAACTGCTGTAGCACCTATTGAAAGAGTCAAGCTTCTTTTGCAAGTCCAACATGTGTCTAAACAGATTGCAGTTGACAAACAGTACAAAGGTAAAATCTATTTTGTATATTAGTTAGTCTAGGTAAAGTTTAAATTAGGATTTGTTGATAATCTTGGTGGGAGATTCTTTTTTTAGCTAGCTTTATTACAAAACAAGATGGTAAAATTCTAGTCAGACTGGCATACTTTTTGCTAATTTGGCTAGTAGGCCTAGTAAGGTTAGGAAAAAAACTTTCAGGGATAAATGGAGAGGCTAAAGCATGTTCTGGGAGGGAGAGGGTATTTTGAATTAGCTAGTCTACCTACCTCCACTCTTTATTTTACTGAACTGGAATTTTATAAAATTATCCTCTGAATAGGCCTAATCCTTTAAATAATTTACATAAAGTTAGTTTTTTTGCATTGAAACTAGAAAAACTGGTAAAATTCTAGTTAATTGACTTCTTGCTATCTCAGAAAGGGCTTAGGTTAGGAAAATGAAACTTTCAGGGATGGGTCTACTGGTTAAAGTATCTCCTGGGAAGGTATTTTAAAGTACCCACCTCCACTCCTTCTCCCCCAAGAGGATCCTAAAATTTGCCTACATGTCAGGTTTGAATTTTATTTTTAGGTTTTGAATTTTACATGTCAGGTTTGAATTTTAACCTATTGAAATTTTGACAAAACAACATTTTACCTGAATTTTCAGTTACTAGTTGCTTCTTTTCTGCCTTTAGTTCTGAAAATGCTATTCCTGTTATTTGAGCAGAATTATGAGGCATATCAATGGTTTTTTGTCAAAATTTAGGAAATGTAGTTGCATATCTTGAAAACCATTATAAAATAGAATTGAGCAAAGTTACGAAGCTGAAAACAACTTTGTTGTACTCTAATTAAGCAGAAAATCTATTTTGCAAGGTTTCACTTTTAGGTAAAATTAGAGTAAACAGTATTATTGGCTTTCAAATAAAGTAGATATATCTCTTGATGCCTTTTGTAATGCTCTTTACAAATATAATAATCGTTTCCACCAGAAATTTAGATTAAAGCACTTTTTGACCTCTTAAAAATGACCTAAATATGGGGTATAAAAAGGCTTAAAACATTGGTCTCAAATTTTATAACATTGGACTCACTTACCGTTTCATTATAAATCCATTTTTTAATGATATATTATCCACAATCATTGATTTTCCACGATTAAATTGGATAACTAAATTTTACCAATAATATGGCGTTTTCTTCTTCTTTGTCGTCGAAATTTCAATCAAAGCATGCGTTTTTCTGTCTTTTTTTTACAAAATAATAGGATATTGTGAAATCCCAAATCTGTAATAGTTTGGAAACAAATTTGGGCTATATATTTGCACATCAGGGAGGTGGGGGTAAAGCATAGCATATATTAAATACGTAAACTAACCATTGCTGTATTTAATATAGTTAAATTTATAGCAAACAGTATAACTGGCTTTCGTATTTTTGACCAAAAACGCATGCTTTTGTTTAAAATTCCATGTCAAGGAAGAAATAAAACATAACATTGGAAAAATTAATTTATCCAAATTAATATTGGAAAATCAGTGCTTGTGGTTTATATAACATTCAAAAAATGGATTTATAATGAAACAGTAAGTTTAAGATCAATGTTATAAGTTATTTAAGATTTGTTCTTAATGTTCTTAGTCATTTTTATAGCCTACCCCATATTTAGGTCATTTCTAAGAGGTCAAAAAGTGCTTAAATCTGAATTTTGGGTAGAAGCAATTATTATATTTGTAAAGAGCCTAAAAAAAGGCATTGAGTGGTATATTCACTTTATATGAAAGCCAGTAATACTGTTTGCTCATATGTTACCCACTTTTATAACACGCATGTTTTCAAAGGTCAGGGCCCTCTAGAGGGAGAAGGAGTGGAGGTAGTTGCTTCAAAATACCTTCCCGTGACATACTTTAGTCTGCATATTCATCCCTGAAAGTTTCATTTTCCTAACCTCAACCCTTTCTGAGATAGTAAGAAGTCAATTAACTAGAATTTTACCTAAATTAGTCCATGAGCCCTGGAGACAGCAGGTCAAAATCTGTATTCTATATTTATTTAATTAACGTTGTTTGAGGGTGTTTTTTTAGTTTTATCATGTTGAATACATACAGAAGTAGCAGGGCTCATGGACTATGCTTTGCTCTATAGTTAATGTTACCTGTAAGCAAGTCTACTTTGTGCATTTTTAGTCTCATTAGAAGGGATTTTAGAAAGCTAAAAATTGGGTGTGCTTCTCTAATAATGACAAAGAAACAATATGCAATCATCAAAATTTTGCTATATGCAGTAATACGCACTTCAGACAGCTTGTGATGAAACTAAACATTTACTAACCTAAGTCCTATTCAGAGCCTAAATTATGTCCTAGCTTGGAAGGTGTTTTCAAGCTCCTATACCTACATTTTAAATTCATCAAAAGATAGGAATCAGGCCAGCCCATACCTAACTAACTAAGGTAAGGTTCCAAGTCTTTACATACCTCTGCCAGTTTTTTGGTGTTTTTCCTTGTTGTGCCTTTTCCAGGCTCTAGCTTTCCTTTTGATTATTCTCTTTGCATCCATTGTGAGGACCAGAAATGTGTTTGGCTCTGTTTAGTAGATGGCATGGAAGTACTTTTTTCTCAGTTGATAAGAGGGCTTCCTTAACATTTGTCCCTGATATGTTGATATCAGAAATGATGTTCTGACCAATTTACTGAGGCTAGTTATGTATTGCTTGGTATTCAATAAAGTATGAGGACAAAGATTAGGATGCAGACAACTATTCAAGGATGACTAAGTGGTCATCGTTGCTGACTGGAGGGTATCTGGATTGCTCAAAATTACATGATTCAACAAGGAATTATTCTCGTCACCATGATGCCTCGTTGGCTTATCAACTGTTTAATGAAGGAAGTTATCAGATAGACAAGACACAAATGGTGGGTCTACATTACTAGATACTGCATGACCATCAACACACTTGATTGATGGGAAATTGAAATCACCAATAATTATCAGATCTGGTACAACCATGGGTGATAATGAGGATGCCATTTCATCAGGGATCGTTTTGAGAAATATTTCACAATTGTCAAGACTGGGTGCACTAGGGCTTCCATGTCCACACCCAATACAGTTTTTTTTTTTTTTGAAAAGAAATATCAAGTCTTCTTCTGTAGTTTGGCTGGCCCAGATTAGTGAAGCACTGAAGTCCAGAGACGTGCAATGAATTTAAGGCCCTTTCTTATATTTGTGTATTAAGACCTTAGAGCAAATCTGTGAAGCATCAACCTCTCTCTTTTTGACTCATTTGAACAGTGCGTCTAGGCTTATTTTAAGGTTTTGTTGTTGTAATGTGCAGGTTTAAATTGGCAGTGTCCATTTGAGGGAAAATAGGCGGAGATAGTTACCTCTCCAGGGGATCGTGGTGGCTCTGGATTCATTCCTTGGAGGTTTGGCCCTTTTTTGTCTGAAAAAATGATTGAACTTAGGACTATGTGAAAACTGAATAATTGATCCAAAAAGTTTGCCAATGCTCAACAGTCTTGAAGCCCCTGACTCCTTACATCTTGTAAGGTTTTAAATTTTCTTGAAAGATAGTTGTGATCTGTAAGCAAAAGCTGAAATTTCATTTAAGGCCCGACATAACTCCTGAGAACTTCCTCTGCAAAGCCTACATTAATAGAAGAAGATTTTGGCAAAGAAATGAATATTTTTGATAAAAATAGAGAATGAAAAGTGCATCCTGTTTAGTAATTAGTAATATTTCATTAGGAAATCGTCATGGAATATCTGTAGGCCGACCATTAGTCACTCCCCCTTAGCCCTCCTGTCAATAACTTTCACCAAATGGGGTTCTTCTTTTAATATTGGTCTGGAGAATTTACTGGAAAAATTGAAAAACAGGGACCTCAAAATTTTCCATAGGCCATGTTTTGATATAGCCAAGCCAGTAATATTGTTTTTGGGCTTTTGCTTTGCTAAAAAAAAAAAAAAAAAACCTGCTAGGCAATGTGTTAATTTTAGACAGCTTGGGATTTATATTATTACCAACCTTATTATTTTTTTCTCTTAACTCTTCATTTGTATTTGCTCTAAGAATTGTGTTTTTCATTTATAACCACAAATTGTAATTTTTTCAGTTGTGTTGCTTAGTGCAGTTGGGACATTTTAGGTAAAAATCTGCATAATTAAAAGAAAATATGTAAACTTCTTATTGATTACTAATTTGTTATTTTAGGCATCATTGACTGTTTTGTAAGAATTCCAAAAGAACAGGGTGTTCTTAGCTTCTGGAGAGGCAACCTCGCCAACGTTATTCGATATTTCCCAACCCAGGCTCTGAACTTTGCCTTCAAGGTAATCTTTTGTTGATTTATGTGTTTTTTTTTTATTCAATATTTTCTTGTTCTGTAAAGGAGCAACATTAGAAGAGAGCCTAAGCTCAAATTTTAGAAATTTTTTTAGGATTCATTTCTTTTCTTTTGAAAACTATTTAGCACTCAAAACCTACTGTTATTCACGTTTTGAAGGCTCTAAGACATTTTCTGGAGTACCAATGTGCCTAGAGTCATGGGTGCTCATATGTCTAACACTTGAGGAAGGAAGGGATCAAAATATGAAAAGAAGTACATTTTCATTCCATTACGTTTCAAGGCAGGGTTTATAGAACAATATAACTACCCCTTTCCCTGTGTGAAGGAGTTTTTATACCAGTTTAAAGATGAATGAAACATTAGATTTGATTAATCAAAAGTCTAATCCTAGTGATTTTTGCTGCATAATTTACAGTTAAAAAATCATTATTAACTATAGTTAATTGATTTTGCATCCTACCTGTTCATTAGTAATTATGAAGATGGTAGAACAAAAGAAAAAAAACGTACCGTTATCACAAACTGGTTTCACTGGCCAATATCAGTACTGACAAACATAACACAGTGGAGTGTCCATTTCCAAAAAAATTAAATGCTCTTTGCTTTTTCTGAATGCACCCTTTATCATGTTTTTGTGCCATTTCTTCTCTGCTTTTTGTCTCGTTTTGTGAAATTTGTCATATGTATTATAATTGTTACTGATAAATAATTTCAATTGTCACTGCCATGTCTAAACGCCCCGAGATAATTGCCAAAGCCGTCTGCTAAGCTACTCTCAAAGGGAGAATCAAAATAGATCAGAAGCATCTAAGTTGGATTGACTGCCCAAAAAATAATATTGATTTACCTGGATATGGGGTGGGTCTTTTCTCAAAAGTTCATTTTTTTATAGCTTAATTCCTACTTATTTTGCGTGCTTTATTCCTTTTTACATTTTAAATAATTTGACTTGGAATCTGAAAAATAAAGCTTAAGTTCGAAAAATACATAATGCCCCTCCACCTACATTTTCGTCAATTATCATTCCCCATAGATTACAGATAAAAATAACTCAAAAGTGTACCTAGAAAGAGCTTAAAAAAGGGCTTTGTAGGGGTATTGAATGGCTTTATCTATGTAACGTTTTTAGAAATTTTAATAGTTTAAAATAATGAAAAAAAATGTTGCTAAATTCATTAATATTCTTGGTTTATTTCCGAATCATAACTCAAACCTTAATTTTGTAATGTTTTACCTTTTAATCCTTTTTTAATTTCCAGAATAAAGCTTCCTGATAAACAAAACGTGTCGTTTTTTTTATTATTTAAACTTTATATAAAATGAATATTGTGGAAAATTAAGCAGCCTTTCCTCAAATGGTAATCTTTTTATAGATTGAACAATCCATGCATACAAAAAATGCACACTGGTAATTGATTAATTGCACTGATTTACTGTGTTTTTGTGTATATGGGGGAGTATTGCCTTCAAATTTTATTGGAAATCAGCATTATCAGAAATACAATTTTGGGTTTACTGACAAATTTTTGCCTTTGCAAGTGTATTTCAAGCAAAGTATTTTTACCTTTTGGCTTATTGTTTCGAGAGATGAGGCAGATATTACTATTGTAGTAATTGTTGACCCACCTTTAGGTAGATCATTGTAAAATATATAGAAAAAGGGGAATAAATTTCAGTTTTTGCTGAACTAATTTTTTCTGTTGTTTTGTTGTTCCTCTTCAAGGAAAATAGATATCTGCAATGAACTAATGAAAATGATGAGTCTTTTAACTTGGACAATGATAAACCGCCTCTGCAGTGCAACTGATGCATCATTAATTTCACAAGTTGGTTGTTTTATGAACAGTCTTTTATTATTATTATTATTTTTTAGGATGTATTTAAGCAGATTTTTATGTCTGGAGTTGACAAGAAGACCCAATTCTGGAGGTGGTTTGGTGCCAACTTGGCATCTGGTGGCGCTGCTGGTGCAACCTCTCTGTGCTTTGTCTATCCCCTCGATTTTGCTCGTACCAGGTAAGTTCAGTCAACACTTCGGTAGGGGAACCAAACGCGTCAGGGATTTTTGAATAAGATGATTATCTCAGTTTCTCCGTCAACACCAGGAGACATCTCAAGGGAGGGGTAATGGGTTGGAAGACTTTTTTCAAGACAAGCTGTAGTATTTCTGAATTCCACATTTTGCTTTATAACAAGAGGAAGGACAAGTAAGCCACCTCCCGATTTTCAGGCTCAATTATTCAAAGATTGTACTTTAAAATCTGAGTTGCAGATAGGGTCCAAGTAGAAGCTAGACTATTTTTGTCTTCAGTAATTCAAGATAATTTCTGCAATTTGAGGAATTGTAGATACATGGAATACGTCCAATCCAAAGTAAATAAAAAATAATGCTGGATGAACATTTTACACTTTATTTCAATCAGGAAGACAAAAATGAATTATAATTTGAAAAAAATGATTATAATTACTTTGAAGGTAATTCAGGAAGTTGTCAAAAGTGATTCAACATTAGTCACTAAAACTAATTAATAATTCAAACTTAATAAATATCAATTGTGCTCCCAGGACTCCACTTGAAATCGATGAAAATTGTCATCAAAAAATAAAAGCGAAGTTATATGCTTTTAAATCATTATTACAAGCTTGTCTATAATATACAATGTGAGGAATATAAATTTTCCGACGCTAGAGCATAAGTACAACCTACAATATTTCTGTATTTGTGAAACAGACGGGATTTCAGTAAACTTGAAATTAAAAAGAAAATGTAAATTCAATTGGCCAAAAGGTTAAAATTTTGTTGATCTCAATTTAAAATATGAAATTTAGGTAATTTTACTTAAATTATTAAATTATTTACTTTTATTTAAAGTATTTAAACTATTATTGAATTATAATAATTATGTTATTATAATGTAGTTATTAAATTATTTATTTATTAAACTATCAATCATTAAATTTTAATGATCCATGCATCAAATCAAATGCAGATACTAGCTTTTTTTCGTTTTTTTTTCAAGTTAGCCTCTGAATGTTTTTTCCTTTTTAATTCAAACGTTAAAATCTCATTAATTTACTACCCAGAATCTTTGGGAATAGTCATGCTCCCAATTAAAGGTCCTGACACTTTAGCTGCACAACTTGTATTTTGATAGCTTTTCTTAGAGCAAAAAGAACTGCTAGCGAAGTTGAAACCTGCTGATTAGTATTGCTTCTTTGCCACCCCACTTTTTGTACGGCGGGCTGCAATATTGTCCTAACCTTACTTCTTTCTCTAGAAAAAATTTGAATTCTTCAAAACATTCTCATTGTGGATAGTTGTATGGTGTCAATTTGTTTGTATCATTGTTTATTTATTTTTAATTACAGGTTGGCTGCCGATACTGGTAAGGGCGCTGCTGAGCGTGAATTCAGTGGTCTTGGAAACTGTTTGGTAAAGATCTTCAAGAGTGATGGGTTAACTGGTCTCTATCGTGGTTTTGGAGTATCCGTCCAAGGTATCATCATCTACCGTGCTGCATACTTCGGTTTTTATGATACAGTCCGTGGTATGCTGCCACCTAAGCAGAACCTCTTCATCAGCTGGGCTATTGCTCAGTGTGTCACCACTGTGTCTGGCATTGTCTCATACCCATTCGACACCGTCCGTAGACGAATGATGATGCAGTCTGGTCGTGCTAAAGGCGACATGATGTACAAAGGCACCCTTGATTGCTGGGCCAAAATCTACAAGAGTGAGGGAGGAGGTGCTTTCTTCAAGGGCGCTCTTTCCAACGTCTTCCGTGGCACTGGTGGCGCACTTGTCCTCGTTTTCTATGACGAGCTTAAAGTGCTTATTGGTTAGGAAATATGCTGTTAAATTTAGATACTAGAACGAATTTTATGAGAATAATATTTGTATAAATTGGAAGATTGGTGCGTGAACCAGTGACATAGTGTGAAGATCGAATAACTAGTGAGAATTGCTACCATCTTTTGGTAAAAATTCGTTGCTGTTGGCAGTGTTCATATGCTGCTTCTAAAAATGCCATTGGCATTCCTTACTGGTGTATGTATTTTTGTATGTACGCCTAACAAAATAAAATAAAAATAGAAAAATTATTCCGCCTTTTTTGTTAGTTAATTTCTGTTTAGTATAAAATGTATTTCCATTTATTCTATACATGCACTTACACACATCTATTTATATAAATGTATATATGTATATATATATATATTTCCAGATTTAGGTATGAAGACCAAAGATTTATATGCCCTCACTGGCTCAAGTCTCCTGTGCAAGCTTTTGGTATAAATTTTACCTGTTTTCATATAGTCTTGATGGTTCAACTCAAGGCAACGATTTTGCTATCGTTCGATAGCTAATTTTTAGCTTGTAAAATGGTCAGGGTTGACAAAACATGCAAAATTAGGGAGTATATTCTACTTTTTAATCAAGTTCAGGTAATTCGCTTAGAAAAAAAAAATCAAGGAATGTAGCAGTTACGGCTCGACGGATGCTCAGATCTAAACCAAGCAAATTGAAAGATAAGTATCTTTACCATGTAAATTACCGCTGTAGGTTTGTCGCTAAACTCTGTTTCACAGGAAATACAAGCCTTAAACATGTATGTAATAACAGGCAAAACTTTAAGTTAAGATTTAAGATTTTAAGTTAAGAGTTAAGATTTTTATAGACAAATTGCTTTGACCAAGTTTGCTTTTACCATGCAATAGTTAAGGAAAGAAAAAGAAGAAAGACGAGCACAAGCACCTCGCACTTGATTGTGCTACCTTGTACTTGACGCAAAAAAAAGTTGCCAAGTTGTGCATCTATATGATACATCTTTTGTGTGCGATCAGGAGCTAGCACAAAATAGCTGAAAAAGCTAGCTTCTTGTATTTCTTACATTATACAATTAGGCCAACTTAGTGGTGAGCGACTAATCACTGCCGCGATTAATTGCTAGGCTTGATTCTGAATCAAGTAGGGACGTTGAACATCGTTTTGATCAATCAAGATAAGACGAGTTTGAACGATTCTATAGGCTGAAATTCACTTACTTAACCTGATCTCTGCAGACAGGAAGTCTGCAGAGGTATCCTTCTTTTCTAATTCCTTCCTTTTTCTAATTCCTAGCGTTGGCTAAACAATAAAATATGATAGAAATAATTGTGGAAGTTGACATCCATTGCGTTTCAAGAAATTACTTATCTACTTTTGGAATTTATTTCATTCGTCTAATCTATGCAGTTAGGGTAAAGGGTATGAGTAACATAGAAGATTGGGAACTAACGTTAGTGACACAAAACTATCAACACCATCTAGTATTTGGTGACATTTGGCATTTTCCCTAGTTTGTAATAAGAATAATCAATTTATTTTTTATGATAGGCAAAATTAGGATAGCGATTAATGTCTGAGTTCAGTTCCTGACAAAAAAAAAGATGATTACGAAGCTAGTGTCGCCGAAAGTTAGAAGGCGTTGATAGTTTTTGTCGACACTAGCACCAGTTTCCAGTCTTGGAAGTTACTAAAAGTCTTGTTGAGGGGTTCATTTACAGAAAAATTCGTGCAGGAATTACGTCCGTTTTCGTGCTTCAAAATGTTTCTAGCTTTCCGCTACGATTTGGTCTAATCACGACGGATTTTTGGTGGCTAGGTTTTTAAATGAATAAAACCATGACAAAGGAACAACAAAATCTGTTGCTTCACACTGAACTACTTTCTTTCTCTGTCTTCTGTATCTCCTTCACAGTATAAGGACTAAAGCGATAGCCAAATCAGCCCACATTCTTCTTTTAGAACTTGTCTTCATCCATGCTGATGCATTTATTTGAAAACTGCCCCAAAACGTAGCGTTTACTGGGCCCTTATTCGAAAATATACGGACGGATTTCCGCGTGTATTTTCACACTGCGTAAAGGAACCATTTGACTTATTCAGAACATCATCTGCTTGTTTTACAGTCCCTTATAGCGTAAAACAAACTTGTCATAATAGCTCAGAAACAACCATGTAACATAAAGCTACTCCCTGAATTCTAGCAAGTACTTCTCATTAGGCAGTTAGTAGATTTCATTAAAATGGCGAAAAAATTTTTATGTAGTTTTGGCCAGTCCGGCTTGTCTTGTTTAGTGGCTGGGGGACCGAGTTGGAACTTTTAGGATGAACAATTATTGACGAAAACGAAATATTGACCTTTCTTCATTGTTCTCATGTTGAATAAAAAGCACAAAACTCTTAAGAACACTTTTAGATGCTTTTATGGGCAATTTTTGTTTTTCTCCTAAGAAACATTTTAAAGCTTGATTTTTCACCGGCAAGGATTTATATTGTGGTCAAGGTTAATTGAGATAGCAGTATTTTCAAAGCCCCATCGATCTCAAAGTGCAATTAATTTTCGGAGTATTGGTTCACTTTTAAAAAATATAGAAGAAAACGAATTACAGAAAAAGTGGGAAATCTAGCACAAAAATTAAAATCCCACCTATTCTGCGTACTTAAAGTTGATGCGAAGACATGAAATTTGGAAGAAAGTTTTAATTCCGAAATAGGGTTTCCTTCATACTAGCACAAACACAGTCTTTTTTCACCTCCACTCTTCTCCGTTTATCATTCCCTTTTTAACCAGGTCTCCAATCCTATATAAAGAAATAGCAGCGATAACAAAACACCGGAAATTAGCTTGAGTGTCTAATCTGGTAAGAGATGATCACGTCCAATACTGATAAATGTAAGAGCCCTTAGCTTCTAAAAATAGTGCCGGATAAAAACAAGAAGGACACTATTAGGATCGCCTTGTCTGAAACCCCTATATAGGAAACTTACCGTCCCTTGACTTGAAAATCGAGAAAATCTATTTGCTTGAAACACAAGAAAGTTGCTTGAACTACGATATTCTGCATATATGGCATTTTTTCTTTTCTTCTTCTTTTCCTTAGATAGCGGGGCACTGGAACATCGTAGAGCTGTTTAATGGTTTAATTTAAAGGATATTGGTGCAGTTAAAAACTTCTAGTAATAAAAAAAAACAATATAATCAATTTTTTATGTAAAACTGCATTTTTCATGTACAAGATTGATAAATGACGTCATAATCCTAGGTACTATTAAAGAACGAACTATAGCCCATATTAAGAGATTATTTATAGGTTATAAATTGGGATTGTGCAAGTTTCGTGGGTAATATGGCTTTTAAGATAACTGACACCTTGTAAAAAAACAAACCGTGAAAAATAGTAATAATATTAAAGAATACTATTAAAGAGCTATTTCAGATCAATTCTTCCCATTCTTTACCTTTTGTATCGGTATGAGCGTTGGATAGTCAAAGGGGGCTCTTTGCACTAAATCACCACCCATGACAGAATATGGGTAAAATTTTAAGCAGTATATAATACACAGCTGATTATTTGGAGAAATTTGAGAAGGAGGGGGGCATTAAACTGAAACTACTCTTAGACGCCATTTTTTTTAAACAGACCGAGACGATTATACGTTCAATCGTTGATTGTTCATAATGCAGACTACTTCTGAGTGACTTTTTTACAAGTACTGCTGCGCTGTATAATGTCTTTTCTTCGTCAAACTTAGAAAAAGCTCTTAACTGATCCGTAACTCCAGAAATTTTCCCAGACTTGCTGATGTACGACTCTTGTACTAAAACAATATAATAGATTTCGTAATGTTGGGCTTTACGAAGTTCATTCTTTGACGTGATTTGGAATTAGCCGTATTTTCAGCACCATCGACTTTTTCAGTGGGCTCTAAAACAAGACTGTAAGATTCATTGTCTTTGATAGCACTAGAATAAGACTTCATTGGACTCTTTGGAGGGACAGTTAGAGGAATTTGAGATAGCTTCGTTATTTTCATTTGTAGGGAATCTGTTCATTTCAAATAATCATTTTCTTTCCTTAGCAAACTAGTATTTTCTTCACAGATTGGGTGACACAAGAATTGTAGGCGGTTGCAGATTTGAATTGTCTTCAATTTTCCACGAGGCTTTTTTTTTCTAAAGCGTCTTTAAGGGTGGCAAATTAATATTACTCATTTCCAGTAACCCAATCACTTTTTCTTCGGAAGACATCTCAGCTTCAGGGCAGCTCATGACGTCAAACGATAACACGGACTTAACTTTGGAGCCGCTCTAGCCAGCCAGAGTTTCGGATAACATTGAGTAGAGGAAATTTTAATTTGGTTCTATTAAAGTTCTTGTTCTTTTTGGAAGTATATATTATCTACCTTAGTGTGGGTCCAGGCAGTTAACCATAAACGTTTCTTGTTAGGGCTTTTTATAAGGGCTCCTGCAATGTTTGAGAAAAAAGTGATGACATTTTCCGTAATTGCATTAAAACCATCACACTTAGTCCCATGGCAGAAAAAACTGATTTTTAAGGCAGTTGCTGACTTGCAGATAACCATGTGCTTTTGCGTAACTAAAATATTGTTGAAAAGAAGATCTTGGCCCAAAATAATTTTAAATCTTAATTGAAAGTTTTATTGGGATCAAAATTGACGAACAAAATATATGCATAATTTGAAGTATAGTTCCTAATTAAAAATAGGAAATTACTAATTTACTTCGTCGGAGTTAGATAGAAGGGAGCACATTCAGTTATTTGGCAAAAAAAGATGATGAAATTGTCACTTCAAATATACTACAAAGTTTGTCATTTCTTAGGATTAAGTTTCTAGACCTTTCTGTCCCCAACCGTATTAGTGGTGACTTGGGGCTCTTCTAATCTCCACTTAATATCGACTAGGTTTTGCTTTAAAATCCCTCCTGTATGCATAGGAGCTCGAACTATCATGGGGGAGATCGCCCCCCATCCCCTTAGATTTTTTAAGATTCTTATTATGTATTTTCATTAGAAAATCAAAAAAACATGCCCTCCCAAGATTGAGAAATAATTATGTTATGTATCTTCATTTGAGAAAATTCTTTTCCCGTCCCCAAAACCATTGTGAATTTGGCGCCATAGTTCCTCCGTGGTTGCAAGAATCCTCGGATATGCATCACGAAACATAAAATTATAGAATGTGTTTCAGATAGTATATGAACCCCGGGGCCTCAGCCGTTTCCGTGGAATACTCTTTTCCTTAAAAACGGGCTCTGGGAAATTGGACGACCTAATATACTGAAAAACTGCTGAAATTTTATTAAATCATTTCTAGACTCAGAATATCCAGTTCTGCTGTTGGCCTACTCCAAACTTTGAGAAGTGGCTCAAGATTTAAGCGATAATTTAGTAGAATAATGAAAAAGGAACACACATACTTTAGATTTGGGCAGTAAATGTAATAGTTGTGCCTTCTAAAAGAGTGTTTAAAAGTAAGTCAAATTCTAAAGGTCAACATTAGAGTCGCCGAAGTATTGCAGAGAAGAAAAAGAATTCTAAGTTGAAAGTTCAAATGATTTATTTGAATCATGGACATGTCTCGATTCATTCACAAATGACTACTTTAAATCTTTACTTAAGGCTGAATTTAGAAGAATGTCAGTGATTGTAATAAAAGGCAAAAATTTAGCCATGATATCATGAGTTACGCTGATTTTTAAGAGTCTATTTCTGAATTTGCCTCGTAATTATATGTAGAGCTTTATCAACAAATTGAGACGGAAAGACTTTTTATTTAGCATATCAGCACATAGCCAAGCTCTCCACAGAAGAGTTGAAAAAAGAAAATCTTCGTAGTGTAAGCAGAAGTTTTTCTGACAAACCTTTAGAATGACCTCACAGAGCTAGGTTATGTATTGATATTGTAGAATAAAGCTAATTTCCTTGCCTAGATTTTGTGCATGCACAATCGCAAAAAGCTCTATATAAAAGCCAGTGTAAGTCGCGGGACAGCCCCGAAATAAACCTCAAAATTATTCTGAACTAAATATGTTTATAAGTTACAGTTTATTAGAACTGATATTAATAAGATAAATAATGATATAATAAGTTACTACTACCAACAACTCACCACATAACCAAGCCGCCTGAGGTCAACACAGCTACGCATGCTCCTCTTCCCTCCCAATCTAATCAAAGCCTCCCTCTTTACACCCTCCCGGGAAGTTCCAATTTCACTTAAATCTTCCTTTACGATTACCTTCCACACCCAACCGCTGATGACCTGCTGTTTGTCTAGCCCTTGAGGGTTAGCCAAAAAGAACAATCTTTGACAATATGTCATCCTTTATCTGCAGGAAGTGCCCTAGGTGTCTCAAGCTTTCTTTCATTATAGCCCTAGAAAGTGGGATTCAACTACACTTTTAGTATAGCCTACTGTTTGAAATATAGTCAGTCAGTCGGGTGCCCAAAACAATCCATAGGTAATTTTTGGACAACATCTAGCAAATTTTCGTCCGTTTTTTTTGGAGCGCCCATGCTTCAAAACCATATTTGACTACTTTTAACACTGTAGCTTCCAATATTCTAATCTTGGTTTGCAGACTTATCTTCCTGTTCTTCCAAACTCTTTTCAACTGTGAAAAACACCATAAAGCCTTGGCTATTCTACTTTTAACATATTCAAAGCACCCATGTCTTTACCAATGATTAAATTAAAAAAAAGAAGTTTTTTTAACCGAAAGTAAGGAGCAACATTAAAACTTAAAACGAACAGAAATTACTTCGTATCTGAAAGGGACTGTTCCCTCCTCAACGCCCCGCTCCTTATGCTAAAGTTTGACTCTTTCTCTCAACTCTACTTTTTAAAACAGTAAAAAAAAACCTTGGCGTAAAGAGCGGGTCGTTGAGGAGGGACCAGCCTCTTTCATATGCGGAGTAATTTCTGTTCGTTTTAAGTTTTAATGTCGCTCCTTACTTTCGGCTAAAAAATATGTTTCTTAATTTAATTTCTGAACGTTATTGAATTAATACATGTTTTGATTTTGGCTCTCCGCACATGAATAATTAAAACGAAATTCGCATATTAATTTTTTGGCTCAATGGCTTTGTCGGAAGATTTTAAGGACAAATGGGTTGGGGGAGGAGGCCTAGTTCCCCTCCAATCTTTTGGTTACTTAAAAAGGCAACTAGAACTTTTAATTTTTACGAATGTTTTTATTAGTAAAAAGTATCCGTACCTTACGAATTAACTTACGTAACGAACTTCTATGTTTGTGTATTTTTATTATGTATATGAGAAGTTTGCCCCCTCGTTATTACCTTGTTCTATACACTAAACCTTAAATTTGTCCCAATTCTTTAAGAATGACCCCCTGAATCACAAAGGTATTAGAATGTATTGTTAAAAATTACTAAAAATACTTTAGCGTGAAGAGCGAGGTATTTAGAAGGAGATTAACCCCATCATATGCGTAATAATTTCTGTTCGTTTTAAGTTTTAATGCTGTTCCTTACTTTCAGTTGAAAAAACTTTTTCATATTTATTTTTTCATTGTTTTGTTTTAAATAATGCTAGAAAATCTTGCGCCCCCTTCATGGAAATTCTCCTCTCTCATGACACATTCCTCCAAGGAAAGGATTCCTCCTATCTCAAAATTTCGATTCGCTGACTTAGGGGAAAAAATGAGCGTGGGAAAATTTTTCGTCACTTAAAAAGACCACTAAAACTTTTAATTTCCGTTAGAATGAGCCCTCTCGCGACATTCTAGGACCACAGGGTCGATACGATCACCCCTGGGAAAAAAACAACAAATAAACTTCAACAGTAGGGTTCTCTGATACGCTAAATGCAATGGAATTAAGATTCTATGACTTTTAGAGGGTGTTTTCCCCTATTTTCCTAAATAAGGCAAATTTTCTCAGGCTCGTAACTTTTGATGGTTAAGATTAAATTTGATGAAACTTATATTTTTAAAATCAGCATAAAAACCTGTTTCTTTTGATGTATCTATTAGTATCAAAATTCCGTTTTTTAGCGTTTCGTTTACTATTGAACCGGGTGGCTCCTTACTGCAGTTTGTTACCACGAATTTTTTGATACTACCAAGGATACTAAAGCTGTCCACGTGATCGATCTTTTCGTTACACCAACGTCACCTTTTCATCTTCCCTTATCCCTAGCCTTTGCGACTTGGTCCCCTTTACCACCAACTCTGACTCTTTCTTGAAAGGAGTAAGAACTTCAATTCCAACATTCCTGCCAAATTACTGCATAGATTAATGAGAGACCATGCACCAAATCAATATTGCATGCTAATTATACTTTCCAACTAGTCTACGATATTAGTTTTGATTATTATTGCTGCTTTTTAATAGTGTTTGGCCTGACTCCAGGCTTTATACGTTCCCATAACTCCGACTCCAAAGGGCCTTGCATTAATTGTGTTATTCCGATTTCATTCAGCAAAAATTTACTAAAAATCATTACTTCTCAGCCCTGGTGTTACCACAAAGAACTGTGGAAACAAACAAGCAGATTTCTTTCACTTTGACAACGGTTTTGTTCGTAAATTTCAGATAATTATCTATTGATTCCCAAAGAAAACTTCAGCTTCAAAGAAAAGCTAAACAATCCTAAGCTGGTTCTTGTCATTTATTTTCAGCATATAATGTTGATTTTTACCCACGTGTCTTTATTTTAAATTTGGTGTTCGTTATTAGCAAAAACTTTATTAAGATACATATTCCAGGGGGTGGATCTAGAGCAAAATTTAGGAGGAGCTCCAATGTGACAAGGGTGCCAATGAGCAAAACTTTGGGGAAGAACAAAGGTGCCAATAATTCACCAAATTGCCAAATTTATTCTAAAAAAAGAGTAAAACAAAGAATAAAACAAGGAACGAAGGCACCAGAAAAATATTATGTGGCCCGGGGTCCCCCTGGATCCGCCCCTGTGTATGCCTAAGTAAGGTTCCGTCAAGTAATTCAAGCAATAAAAATTGATTTTCACTTCGTTTGGTACTTTTCTTAACAACCCGTCATAAAAGGAGTTTAGTTTAAAGGTCCTATTGCACAGCACCAGCTGGCAGACAGCCTCTTCTTTCACTTTTTATTTTCATATTTTATTGCAGTACCTTTGACGAAATAGCTGTGTAAACTTGATATTCTATCCTTAGCGCATCGTACGTCATCCAATTGGCCGCACTCTCAAGAAAATTTTCAATTTTCTTGGCGTCTGATTTTTTTCAGATAGGACGAAAATCTGGCTTCTCGCCATTAAAACCTTATCAAAGTTTATTGCTCAGATAGTAAAGTCAACTATAGGTAATAAATTTGTATTGAAATCAATGATTAAAAGTATATGAATATTTTATAGAAAATTGGTTAAAGAAAATTCCCGTTACGAGATGCTACTGTTTAAAAATAGATTTCTCCGGAGTTTAGAAGAGCTACTGGCAATATCAGTAGATTGAGTACATAGGTGCAATACATTGATTCTGAAATATATTTGGTCTGGATTTGATTTTATGTAATTAAATGGCTAACCCAAAAATACTAGAATTATATTTTGCAATTAAATCAAAAAATTATCAACTTATAAAAGACATTCTTCGAAATGGATGCAATATTGATGCACGGTTCAGAGATTCGACTGCTCTTTCGGTAGCGATACTATCTGATGACGTAGAAATTGTTGACATACTTCTTGAAGGAGGGGCAAATCCTGATCTGAGAAGCAGAGATCCCAGTGGAAGGCTTGAACCGCCAATTGTCTCAGCTTGTAGAAAAGGGAATTTTAAGGTAATAGGGTGTGATAATAGAAGCTTTATTCTTTATTTATTTTTGCTAATCAAATAAAGTTCAAAAAGGGATAAATCCCTTTATTTAGATGAAAACAGGTGCAAACGTCTAGACATTTGCACCACATATGCAGCGATCGTCATCAGTATGCGATAACGATCGCTGTATATGCGATCGAAATAGATAGACTTTGTAGCTGTTTTCACTGCCGTACTAGTAGTAATTAGTAGTTTTCACAATTATTAGTAAATAACTGGATTTACCCCATTTAAATGTTTATTTGTTCGTCATAGAAAGGCAGTGTGGTGTGAGAAAAGCATCCCTAATTTAATTCAGAGTATACCTAAAAAAATATTTATTTTAGCCACTCAAAGCATGGGCGCAATTTCGTAAGAATCCTGGGGAGGGGACGAAGCTGGGTCCAATTTTCCCAAGTCAAGTGAAAATGACAGTGAGAAATGAGCCATTATGTACCATAAAGGCAAAAGTATACTATAGAAAACTGATCAGTTTCTGTGGATGCTTTAGTTATGTAAGCCTATCTTAGTTTTGATAAGATTTTTGAAGACTGTAAACTTACTCTGGGGAGCAAACTGGGGTCAGGGGGGAAGTTAGCCCCCCCTGCTCCATAGAGAATCATGCCCCTGACTCAAATACGAAAAATTGCCCTTTATCCGCCATGTGGTGTACATACGAGAGTGTAACTTCTTCAACCACGGGTGATATGCTTCACGCAACACTCGCTATGTTTGGAGTTCGCTTGGTGTACACAATTTTGAAAAGGGGAAACTTTTCGCCCAAAGACAAACTTTTTTCTGAAAAATCGTGCTTCAAGGTTAACTGTTATTTGTCGTGATAATATATGGTCACTAATTTTCGAAATATATTTAGAAAATAAACGTTAGTTTGGTGTGTGAAGCTTCATCAAATTTTTTGTTTTTTGTTTTTATTTTTTTACAGTCAGTAGAAACACTTGTGGAGACTGGACGTTTCGATAAAAATTGGAGCTATGTGCCATTTCTGTTGTACAAAGTGCTGTTTTTATTGGCAGAATACGTGAATCAATTTCTGAACAATTTTCTGTTTTTTAGAAACAATTTGGATATAATCTTTCGAACCGTTCAAAAAATACACGTTGTTTGATTTTTGTATAATTTAAAATATATTCTTCTGTCAGAAACTTTTCTTTGCGCGACTGTTTTTTCTTCGCACGACTGTGATTTTTTTTTTTTTGTGCATGGTTACTGGTGAATTTGTCTTAGAAAAAAATTCTACAATTATGTATTCTGAACTTTGTATCTAATATCTTTTGCTCCAGCCTGCAGTTGCAATAAATTAAGTTTCTAAAAATGTATATCTATCTATTTCTATATGTATTGGGTTGAACGTTTATACTAGATTAGATTGGGTTTTTAACTGCTGATCCTGCTCCAGTGGAGCACTACCATGTGAAGAAATCCCTATTACGGCTATTAGTCCTTTTCCCCCTCGTTATTCCCATAGTCTATGAGACTCTTGTAGTGCAAATAATTCAAGGGGTCCCCAACCACATTTATAGACGAGGAATTTTTTAAAATAATTTCCCATTGCATGTGGGACAAATGTTATTTCTAAAATTTAAACAAGAGAGTTCTTGTCCTGCTTACCAGACAAAGTAAGATTTTAATATTATGTAGTTACTGGTGATCAGTGACTTCAATTCACGGAAAATTAATACATATTTTTCAAAAAATGTGATAGGGAGGGTCAAACTGTGAAATTCAGAATCTAGGAGGGGAAGGAGATAAATTTAGCATCTCTTCATTTTTTTTTTAAAGAATACCAAAAGGACATTTTTTATAAATGAAAATACTCAACATTGTTTTTTTTTTAGAATATAGGGGAGGGGTAAAAAATAAAGAGGAGGGGAGGGCAACTGTCCTCCCCATCTACCTAAATGCTGGCGACGAAATTAAGAAAAATAACCAAAAGAATTCCATAGTCTTGTTGAACTTGTCTGTGGAAAATTAGCTGGTGATTGGTTCAAATTTCAACCACGCTAATCCACTTAAGGTTTTCCTAAACCTGGCCTGGCTTTAAATATTGAGGAAAACAAGACAACATACTGTTTTCCTCACCAGCTTATTTCAAATAGAATGTCGGTATTTTCTAAAAATACCGACATTTTTTTTTCTTAAAGTAATACAATTGCCCTCCCGTTTGAAAAAAAACCCTGCTCAATTAATTGGTCTATTCCGCTTTCTTGTACCTAATATGGTCCTTCAGTTAATTAATTTTTGTTTTCCATTTTTTAGTATACCTTTGTCAAACAAAGAGATGAAAAATTTAGTTTCGATATTAAATTTTGTTTTTCTTATCTTGATGGCTAGATAAAGGAATTTCTTGAATAAATATTTCAGTATTCGTTATTAGGAATTTGAAAAACCCCAAAGTATTTTTTCAGTTTCTTGGTCTATTTTAAAGTTTATTTTCTGTAGCATACCGTCTTTTGAGTTATCGAGGCAGACCCATTTTCGTAGATCTTTCTGTATCATGACTTCGTAGACTCCGAAATACTGACTAAATTTTGGACCTGGCCTTAGTTTTACAAAATTTCAGGGGAGAGGGGTACATTTCCTTCCCCTAATTAAACCCACTGCTGCTCATTGAGACCAAATAGTAAGTAAGTTTGAAGACACTAGACTCTCTAGGTCCCAACTGGCGGTCCTGATCTCCGTTTCGTGGCCCTTCAGCCATGAAGTGTAATGGTGGGCTGGGGGCCAGTCATCATTTGCCTTCGCATACCCTTCCTGCTTAACTTCCCCAGATTTCTGCAGGTAGCCATTTAGAGCTGGGTTGACTCTGGCTGAACTTATAGAGTCGCCTCACTGACCCCTGTCAAATTCGTTCAGTTCCTTTTTAATAATAAAATAAAAAAACAACAAGTTTTTCTACTGAAAGCAAGGAGCATTAAAACTGAAAACAAACAGAAGTTATTCCGTATATGAGGGGGCCCCACTCTCCTCAATACCCCTCTCTGCATTCTAAGGTTTTTTAAAAAACTTTTAAAAAAGGTTCTGATTTTTATTACACGGCCCTTGTCTGTCAGGAATCCTTCTTAAAGGATTGATACAAAACGATGACTTTAGCGTAAAGAGCGAGGTATTGAGGTGGGGGCAGCTCACTTCATGTACGAAATAACTTCTGTTCGTTTTAATTTTTAACGTTGTTCCTTACTTTCAGCAGAAAACACTATTTTTTTATATTTAATTCATGATCGCTATCCAAATAGACCAAATAAACTTCTTTAACCGGGAAATTACCCCCGGAAAATATCATCCTCGCTGTGAATTCCCCTTTGAAAAATTCTTGCTTATGATTCCACCTGAAAAAATACTCCTTAGCATACTTTCATTTGAAGAAAGACTTATTTAATTTCTGATCCTTTTCAAGTTCATGGGGGTATCCCCCTATGTGGAAAATGTTTTCCAGAAATCCCTCCCCGGCCAATGTAAACTTTCTCCTGTAGAAAATTTATTCTGGTGATAATTCCCCCACGGATATTTTCTTCCCTGGAAGACTCCCCAGAGGATTCTAACTCATCTGAAAATTTCTCCCGGACAGTTCCCCCAAAGCATCTCCACATGCAAGATGGGGTCACCAACGAGAAGGTAAGACAAATAAAAAGAAATTTCGTATACGAATTCCGGGATATTCCTCCCTTGAAAAATTTCCCCGTAGAAAATTTATCCCTGGAAATTCACCCCCCCCCCCCCGAAAAATAAGACTTCCAAAAAAATCAAAGGCTAATAATACATAAGATGGTATTTATCATTACTTCAACCATAGATCTATGGCCAAACGCTAATCAAGAACTAGGTTTCGTTTGAAATTTCAGATATTTGAGACTCTAATCTGAAAGCTGTTGTGCTAAAAACTCCAAATCTGCTGCTAAACTGTTCCACCCGATCCCTGGAAAATCTGTTTAATAAAACTCAACAAGCTTTTTGAAACGTTTTAAATTTTTTTACAGAAAGAGGTTTTTACCAGTCGGTAAAAGGCTTCAAAGACTGCATTGTGTGTCTTTGTGTCTGATAAACCTGTTTTTGAGACTGCTGGTTAGGCAGTCTAACCAAGGAAGAAAAGGGATACGATAATAAAACTCTTTGACCGTTTACACTTGTGAATGTAAATTTTCCAATTATCATAGTCTTTTGATTAACCTAGGAACAGTTATTTTTAAGTCTATGTTTTCTGCCTTTGATTTACGGCAATTAAGAATCTGGAGTAGAGCAACCACAAGTCAGCATCGATAAATAAATGAAACCCAAAACGAACAGAAACTAGATCTACGTTGCATGGGCAACGTGAGGTGTTGTGGCAACCTTTGTTCGGCTTCGCCGAGTAAAGTGTTGTGAGAGCAATACTTTGGTTTTGTTTCCTCACTTCGATTAAACGCTGAAGTTGCTAATCTATAAGGATCTTAAAATAAATACTAAGTACAACAACTCGCAAAAGTTGCAAACCCCTTATCGCTGAAGATTGTAGCCTAACAGCCGATTATTACTTATAAGTCCCCTATACGTCTTACCGCTGGAATTAAAATGGTCTTACCATCATTAAATAAATAAAAAAAATTTGCTGCAAGTAAGGAGCGACATTAAAACTCTGTTTTCCGTTGTTTAAAACTCTGTTCTGGCTGAACTCCATAAGTTCAGCCAGAGTCAACCCAGCTCTAGATGGCTACTTGCTAAAATCTGGGGAAGTTAAGCAGGGAGGGTGTGCAAAGGCACAGGATGGCTGAACCCCCAACCACCATTACACTTCACGGCTGAAGGGCCACGAAACGGACATCAGGACCGCCGGTTGGGACCTTGAGAGTCTAGTGTCTTCATATTTAGTTACTATTTCGTCTCAATGAGCAGCAGTAGGTTTAATTAGAGGAAGGATATGTACCCCCCCCCCTGCATTTTGTAAAACTAAGGCCAGATCCATAACTTAGTCATTATTTCCAAGTCTAAGCATTCACTTACTGTGCATTAGCACAGTAAAACTGTTGAAAAGTGAATTTTGTGATTATCAATTATAGAACATAACAAAAAGTGGCCAACTGTAAAAATCATTAAGGTCAGGGAGCAATAGTAAAAATAGTAAACGTTGGTTTTCTGCTTTTTATCCCATTCTTATTCACCTTTTATGTTCCATTCTTGTTGGTTCTTTACTTTCTCTTCTGCTAAAATACTTCGTTTATTAGCCTAAAAAAATCAGGGCTAGAACACAAAATACAATAGAAATCAGATTCATTTTTGGCTTTTTACCAAAAAAACAAAAAACAATCGAACTAAGTTTTTTATTCAACCCGAATTCTGAGATCCTATTTCTCCTCCTGTCCTTTTTAAATATGGTTACGTTTCCCTTAGCCAATTCAAATTTGGGAGAGTCCATTCTTTCATGATATTATTTCAATTAAAAGGTTCAACTTCGCTGAAACTTTCCCCCTGACTCTTCCCTCAGAAAACCTACATATATTAAATGGAGTCCCAGACGATAAAGTAAGACAAATCAAACAAAGTCCGTATATGAATTCTAGAAAGTTCCCCGTGTAAAATTTCAGCTGGTAAGTTCACCCCAGGAAATTTCCCTTTTAATGGAAAGCCCTACCGAAAAATGTCTATATTACCCAATAACGCGAATATCATATGCAAACAATGGGCAAATTTCACAGATTACAGTCCATTTCTGGGAAACTGTGGGGAGCCACGCGACCCCCAAAAGCATAATTATTGGACCTTGCAACTATGCTGAACAAAATGGTTGTCTCAAAATTTTCACCAGAAGACTTTGACAAACGAGGGTCGTAGGAGAACGACTAGATGCCATGAATGTTTTTGATGACTTAAAAAGGGCACTAGAATTTCTCATTTCCGCCCATTGAGCAATTTCTCGATCTTCTAGGAAAATTTGTTCGATACGAGCACCCCTGGTAAGAACAAAGAAAAAATAAATATGCAACCGTGATGTTCTCTGATACGCTGAATCTGACAATGTGATGTCTGTTAAGTTTCCGTGACTCTTTGGGGGTGTTTTCCGCCTTTTTTCAAAAGTCAGGTGAATTTTCTCAGGGTCATAGCTTTTCATGGGTAACATCAAACTTAATGAAGCTTATATATCTTGAATCAGCATGAAATACCAATTCTTATATTATGTATTGCTATCAAAATTCCATTTTCTAGAGTTTCGGATACTGTTGGGCCAATTCGCTCCTTACTCGCAGTTCGTTACCATGAACTCTTTAAAAACGATTCCAACTTTTTTTTTTTTAGTTTATTTCATTTGTAATTTTCAGCCTTTCAGGTAGGCTATAAAACATAGAATATTTATTACTTAGAGAATGCAGAAAAAGTTTCCAGGCTTCTAGCATTTGCTA